>NW_027511026.1:300000-589183 GCF_048772815.1 Callospermophilus lateralis | reverse complement strand
TCAGGGGCCATTGAGGAACCCATACTGGTCTTTCTGATTTCCAAGTAATTTTTATTGTCTCAGTGGCCCTTTCTGAAAATCCAACACATTTTTGTCTGTTCCTTGATCTATTTGTGTTGGTGCTCCTATACCTTCTTCTTGTTTTTCTAATATTTTTCTTTTCCTAAAACCTTGTCTAGCCATAGTAGTGGGTGCATTTTGGTTGACCTTATTTGTTAATGTCAGACCTAATTGATCAAGGACATCTCATCCCCATTAATTAACGGGAAGATGATCCAATACATATGGCTGTATAGTTCCTTCACATCCTTCAGGATCCTTCCAATCTAATACAATTGCACCTTTAAGGGGATTAGTCGCCACTCCTAGGCCTCAAAGCATTTGAGTGGCTTGTTGTAATGGCCAATGTTTTGGCCATTCTTGATGAGAGATGATGCTAGAGTTTGCACCTGTATCCAGTAGCCCATTAAATTCATGTCCTTGAATATTTAGTTTTAGCATGGGGCGAGAATCTAAATTTAAAGAAAGCATAGCCCAATCTACACCTGTGTAGTCTAATCCCATGGAACCTCTTTCTACAGAATGACTAGAAAATTTATTATGTAGGCTGAGTATTATTAATAACTGTGCTATTATATCTCCCGGTGAAATTACTGATAAATCCTTTGGAGAACTGGCTATAATTTTTATTTCACCTTCATAATTGGAAACAATTACCCAAGGAATTATCCTAAGTCCTTTTAGAGTAGAAGAGCTGCATCCTAATAATAAGCCTTCTGTTCCTTTGGGAAGAGGTACTTTCAGCCCTGTGGGAATTATTTGAACTCTCATCTCTGGAATTAGTACTGATCTGGCGGAGGCGCTGATGTCCAACCCTGTACTCCCTCTGGTTTGTCTGACGAGGGATCTGATAAAAAATGTGTCCTGTGCACTATCCTGATGGGGTTGCTGGGTTCCTCCAGTGCTCCGTATATTTGTGGTTTTGGGACCCAGAGCATTGGGCCCACCTCTCCATTTTTTGGCAGTGGAGCCCGATGCCTTTCTCCATAATATTGTGGATAAACACCTAGTCTTTGTTCATTTTTTGATAATGAAGTACCTTCTATGTTTGTTTGAGAATGACATTCATTAGCCCAATGTCTTCCTCTATGGCATCGTGGGCAAATACACGGTATTCTACTCCTTTGATTCCTAGTTTTGTTAAACCCTCCTCCTATGGGGCAATTCCTTTTAAAATGTCCTTTTCTTCACAATTCTAGCATGTTCTTGGCCTGGCATCTAAAGCCTGTTTTACTGTAGCTGCAACGACTTGCTCTTATTCATTAATGTCTCTACATAATTTAATATATGTGTTTAAATCTTCATGTTTCCATGGTCTAATGATATCTCTGCACCAACAATTCCCTTGGTCATAAGCCAGTTGTTTTATTAATGGAATTGCTTGTTCTGTATTCCCCAAAACTCTGGTAGCTGTTTTAATAAGCCTATCTACAAATTCAGCATAAGATTCATTAGCTCCTTGTATTACCTTAGATAATTGACCTTGTAATCCTCCAAGTCCTTGTGAAGTCTTCCTTGCCCTAACCACTTCTACAGCAATTAATTCGTATATACCATGATCATATGGAATTTGTTGCTGCTGATCCTCATTAGGTCCCTTTTCTAACAACATATCTAGATTTCTCTGAGGATAACCAGCTGCTGCATTTCGCCTAGCCGTCTCCTTGCAAAATTTCTCATTGGCAACCTTCCATAACAGGTATTGTCCTCCCTTTAGCACAGCTTTACACATATTAGCCCAATCTACTGGCATGACATTTAAGTTGTTAATAGATTGGACCAAGCTTACAATGAAGGGTGCTTGAGGACCATAGGTTGTTACAGCCTCTTTTAGCTGCTTCACTATTTTAAAATTTAAAGCAAGGTGAATTCTCTGCCCTCCTACCTAAAATACCGGGCATGTAAATACTTGAGATCCTGTCTCAGGAACCGAACTATCAACTGCGGGGGTTGGGGGCCTCCCAGCATATGGAGGTGGCCTTGTTAGTTGGACATTTACATCCTCTGGTGATAGAAAGGTGTTAGTAACAGTTTCCTGTAGAGGTGGCGCTGTTGTTGGACACTTATGCCCTCTGGTGATAGAAAGATGTTAGTAGCAGTCTCCTTTTGTAACTTTGCCCCTGATGGCTTTTTCTGCTCTAAGCTTTATTCCTCTATCTGTGTCTTAACTGAATGCTTTGGACTAAGAAAAGCAGATATGAATGTCCACAATGGCAATGTGCCAACTGGCTGAGTCCCTGGGCTGTTCTTTTCTACTCTTTTGAAATCTTCACCATGATGGTTCCATTATGATATACTTAACAACTCCTCCTTAAAAGGCCATGGGGTACATTTTTGTATTGTATCACTGTATGCCCTGACTGTTCTTGATTTTACTGAGACACCTCCTTCCTCTAACAATTTACTTAACACTCTTTCAGTTTGTTTTTTACTAATTTCTGATCCCGTATTTCTACTATAATAAAACCCAACAAGATGACTCCAAACAAAACAGAGACAGACTGAAATAAAAAGGGAACAACAAAAAGTCATTATAGCCTTTCTTTCCTCCTGACATGTGTGTCCGTACTTTCTCCCTATCTGTTCCTCAGACGTGAATAGTTTTTCCTCATATGTGAGTGGTTTTTCTTCCGTCTCACTCATCTCCATGGACAGGCAGCTTAAAACAAAAGTGAAGCAAAACTAAAGAGGAATCTTAAAATGGCTACCCATCCTCTTGCCCTGCCCTCAGGGGCGAGCAGTTTACCTTATCACTTACCCTCAGTCGTTCCCTGTGCAAGCAAGGAAATGCTGCAGTCTGGCTGGGAAGAGTTAGGAGCCACTTGTCAAAAGAAATGAGCTTTATTTTTAGAAAAACACACGCCATACAAAACAGCTCCTCAGGAAAAACCCTCAGAGCCCAACTGCCACCACTGGCTTCCTTATAAAGTCTCTGTCACTCCCACAAGCCTCTCCACCTTCCACAATTCTCCTGCTCTTGAGGCCGATTGGTTGGGTTGCGTGGGTGGAGCCAAAAAAGTCCCCCAATGAGCAGCTCCGTGGTCTGAAAGGGCAGGGAAACTGTCCAATGAGCATCACCACAGAGGAGCCAATCAGCTAGATGTTGCTGGGGCCGCTGTGAGCCAATCATCAGCTTGCAGTCTGAAAGGGCGGGGAAACAGTTCAATGAGAATCTCCAATGAGCTAGATGTTGCTGGGGCCACTGTTAGCCAATAATCATCCAACAGCTGGAAATTTGCTGCCAGCTGGAAGTTTGCTGGGGCCCCTTCATATGTGGCTCTCAACAAATTCCTGTCTCCTTTCTCTGTAGCCTATTCAACACATGTATTTTTATATGCACATGTAGAATCCTACCTGTTATCACACGTACGTTTTAGTGAGGTTTGTGACTTGGCCAATAGAAGTTATGAGAAGAGATCACTCTTCCTAAACGCTGTTGGAACTGAAAATTCAACCTATGGGTGAGCTTCCTAGTAGAACACCATTATACATAAAAACATTTTTAGTGAAATAATTATTTTTGCATCTGTGGATGGTATATATTTTATGATGAATTTCGATTGGCATATATATTGCTAGATTTTAATTTCTCTGTGTGTGTGTCTGTGTGTGTGTATATATATGTATATGTATGTGTGTGTGTGTGTGTGTATACACACACTCTCCAAATTTTTCTAATTATCAAATATATGAGTCTTATTATACATTCCTTAAAATCATTCATATTAATGTATGTGAATTTATGATCAACTATTCACAAGATTATTCTCAGAAATATACATCCACCTGAAATACATATTTGTTTCCTAGTACTGAAAACTAACTTGAGAGAATGGTGCATACAAATCCTAATATTTCTACAGTAATACCCAGTTTAACATCAATGCATGCAGTTTCCTATGGGACATGATGTGTATTTTGCAGTTCATTTTTATTAAACAGTGGTATATTAATATTTCTTCAGTTTATGCACATCATAGCATATATATTTCTTCCACAAGTTCACAAATTTATAGACATTTGTTTCAATTTCAATCACCTCCTGCTTCAGAACTCATATATTCCTCCAGGTTTCTTGACTGGTCTTTTCATGAGACTTCTTTCAAAACACATTATTTTCGATTTCCATAATCATTTTTGAAGCAAAACTCACACACTCTTCATGATAAACCATAACCCTCATATTACTGTTAGATGTATAACTGGTTGTAATGAATGTATGTATATCAATTAAAGATTTTCTGTATATTTTCAGATATCAAATCAATTCATTATTTAATGTTGGAATCATTTTTATTATTTATTCACAGTATGGTCTATTCATGAATTATTTCTATATTCATTGACACAGAGTACACCGCTTTGTTCCCCCAATATGAATTTATATGTCTTCAAAATATTGCTCCCAGTAATGGTGAAAGAAATACTTATGTCACCTGATCTACATATACATTATACCACAGTAATACTCTGGACACAGAAAGCAAAGGTCACTCTTATGTTTGTACCAAAGCCTTAATGAAAAGTGAGCATGGATTACTAAAAACATCCATGTCCAGGTTGCCAAATTGTCTCAAATGTAATTCCTATTGGTCGCTATATATTTGTTTCTTCCTAAGATTATGTATTCAACATCAAGCCTGTTGAAAATGTCTAATTCTATCCCTCACTTTATACTTTGCCTGATTTTTAATGTCTCTATTGATATCTGCTAACCTACATGTTTTCCCCAGTTCATCATTGTAACTGACTCTTCACATGTTCTGACATTTACATTCACTCTCTTATTGAAAAGCTATTGCTAAAGAACTTTTGGTCCAAATTCTATACTCACTGTTGTTTCTAAACCTAGCAACTATCTTCCTAATTCTACTGACTTTCCCTTTTTGACTGGATGTTCTCTTCGACATTCAGTCATCCAAGGTACAAGGTATTATGCCATTGTGTATCGATTTATCTGAGACATCTGTGAAGAACATAATTCAAAGCTAAGTAACCCACTAAAGGGCCCAATGTCCTTCTGGGCTTCAAATCTTACGTAGATTTTTGTTTTCATACTCATATTTCATCTATATATTCTTGTAAATATTGCAGGTTCCTGATACCATTATTCATCCTGCAGAATGATTCCTAACCCAAATCGAATGTGCTATTAATTCTAACCATACAATGTTCCCTCAATGTAACTTTACAGAAGAGCAAGGACAGTGTGACCAGGAAAGTCTCAGTGGAGAAACCCTGCTTTGGACCTTTTGCTTACCTATTGTTCTGTTGTCCTGAATGTCAGGAAGGTCTTTGCCTCAGGCCACCCCTTTGTGAAGCCTGAACAAAACAGTTTTCAAATGGAAATGAATGAGCATCACCTGTGGCTCTTTGCTTAATTGCTTTGGAACAGGATGTGTCTGAATCAGCCTCTTGGCCCTGTGTGACTTAGATTCTCAGCACCTGATGGATCTAAAGAAAGATTCCATGTGTGCATCCAAAACCAAAATGGCAAAAAGTTTAGTAATTGTGAATGAAGTCTCTTTCCTTCCTCTGTTAGGTTCCTGACCTCCATCAAGAGAGAATAGGGATCCTTTGGGTCAAATGAGTTCTTGAAACCCTGAAGAGGTGCTTGGGTTTTCTCATGACTCCAAATCACATAAAGAATCTATACCTATCAGTCAGTAGTAGTCAGTCAATATTGCTCCCAGAAATGGTGGAAGAAATACTCATGTCACCAGATCTACATGTACATTTAATCACAAAAATATTCTGGACACAAAATTCAAAGTTCACATTTTTTATTGTACCAAAGCCTAAATGGAAAGTGAACATAGATTACTAAAAACATCCATGTCCAAGTTGCCTAATGCTCTCAAATGACAAACCTATTGGTGACTACATATTTGTTTCTTCCTAAGATTATATATTCAAACTCAACCCTGTTGAAAATATCTAAGCCTATCTCTCACTTTATACTTTGCTTCATTTCATAATGTCTCTATTGATATCTGCTTACCTAAATATTTTCCCAAGTTCATCATTGTGATTGACTCTTCACATGTGCTGACATTTAAATTCATTCTGTAACTATTGCTAAATAACATGTGTTCCAAATCCTACACTCACTCTTCTTCCTAAACCTACCTACTATCTTCCTAATCCTACCGACTA
The DNA here is from genome assembly GCF_048772815.1 of Callospermophilus lateralis. Classification (NCBI taxonomy): domain Eukaryota; kingdom Metazoa; phylum Chordata; class Mammalia; order Rodentia; family Sciuridae; genus Callospermophilus; species Callospermophilus lateralis. The sequence goes on along the minus strand of NW_027511026.1, from coordinate 582,967 downwards.
TCCCTTTTTGACTGGATGTTCTCTTCGACATTTAGTCATCCAAGGTACAAGGTCCTATGCCATTGTATATGGATTTATCTGAGACATCTGTGCAGAACGTAATTCAATGGTAAGTAACCCAATCAAGGGCCCAATACCCTTCTGGGCATCAAATCTTACTTAGACTTCTGTTTTCATGAGTACATTTCACCTCTATATTCTTATCAATATTGCAGGTTCCCAATACCATTATTCATCCAGCAAAATGATTCCTAACCCAAATCGAACCTGTTATTAACCCTAATCATACAGTGTTCCCTCAATCTTACTTTACAGAAGAGCAGGGACAGAGTTGGTCTTATAATACTGGAATGTAGGCGATCTTCTACCTGCTGAGAACCTCAAAGGTCCAAGATGTAGGCAGCTATGAAGGACCTGAGAGACCAAAAGTCATCTTCCATGGCAAACAACCTGGTCAGGATGAAGGGTTGTGTCTGAATCAGCCTCTCTCTTCTTAATGTAGAGAAGATGGACCAAAGGAGGCCTGTGTGGAGAGCTGATTCCGGTTGCCTATGGTTGATATACCATTCTAACTTGTGAAAGTGTCACAGGACGTAGGGGAAGCCTCCATCTCATGGGACCCTTGGAAGCAACTGTGAGGACAAAGTGGTTGCCAAGGCAGTGACCTCATTCAGTTCCTGAAGGAAGTGACCTGACCTCACTTCCTTGGTGATGGAATGTGGGATCCAGGAAGCCAGGCACACAGAGCCAGTCCCAGTTCCACTCCCAGTGGTCTCACTTGTTTGGATTTACCAAAGGCTGAGTCAGGCTATCTTGGTACCTAGAGATGTGAGGATGGCCAAACGGAAGGAAAGCTCTGAAGAGGGGCCTTTTCTGAGAAAGCAGGTAGTGGCACACCACTGGATTTTGAAAAGTCTCAGTGAAGAAACCCTGGTTTGTGCCTTCTAATTACCTATTGTTCTGTTGCCCTGAATGTCAGTAAGGTCTTTGCCTCAGGCCAACCCTTTATGAAGCCTGATGAAAAAGTTTTCAAATGAAAATGAATGGGCTCCAGAATGGCAATATGTAAATCAATGGTTGTGCAACTGAAGTGATTCTGCAATCTGTATATGGGGTAAAAATGGGAGCTCATATCCCACTTGAATCAAAGTGTGAAATATGATATATCAAGAACTATGTAATGTTTTGAACAACCTACAATAAAAATTAATTAAAAAAAAAAGAAAATGAATGGGCATCATCTGTGGCTCTTTGCATAATTTCTTTGGAAAGGGATGTGTCTGAATCAGCCTCTTGGCCCTGTGTGAGGCTGTGGCTTAGATTCTCAGCACCTGATGGATCTAAAGAAAGATCCCATGTGCGCATCCGAAACCAAAATGGCCAAAAGAGCAGTCACTGTGGATGAAGTATCTCGCATTTCTCTGTAAGGTTCCTGACTTTCATCAAGTGAGATTAGGGATCTTTGGGTCAAATGAGTTCTTCCAATCCCTGCAGAGGCTAGCCCATAGCTGCTAGGGTTTTCTCATGACACCAATTCACATACAGAATCTAATCCCCACGGTAGGTAGTCCTCAATTTGGAGAAGCAGAGCAGTATTAACGGCAGGCCTATTTGATCATTCCTGGTTCACAGGAAGGGTGTCCAGGCCACCTAGATGTTAGGCAAATGAGGGGCTGGGGAGCTTATTTTGGATACTGACTTGGGCTGCGCCCCTCATGGAAACCTCCAGCCAGAGTTTATGATGAGTGTCTATATGGCAGAACATGAGGGCCATGTGGGAGTGTTTTTATTTTATTTGTGGTCATTTGTGTGGCAGTTGGAAGAGATGACTGCGTCCACCTGGGCTTGCTCTGATTCCCCTTAGAGACTGAGTTCTGGAACTGACCTCAGAGGAGTATTGCCATGAATTGTGTTGGGATTTAAGAGGCCACGCATGAGAGTCGCCCTTGGAAACTGAGATCTAGTTCGAGGGTAGCTTTCCACAGGACACTGGGAATCTCTGCCAGGATATTATATGCTTTTATTCTTAAAGACTTGGCAGCCTTAAACACACCCCAAAACACACATGGACCTCACATAGTAGACCTCAATGTGCCTGGCTTCATGTGACCTTTTGGAACTCTTTGGGAAGCCTTGCCTGTGAGAGTTCTCCAGAGATTTCATTGAAATGAGCTTCCTCACCATTTAATGGTTCCTGAATGAATTGAAACCCACAGTGCCTCCAACTTCATCCTTGAAAAATGGTTAGATTAATACCTTGAAATTTTTGAAATTCCCATACCCAGGTGGCACTGGAGAAACTTTGGATGTCCTGTTTCTGATCATGAGTATACCAGACAGTGCCTAGATTGACTGGGTTTCATGAAAATGGTGAAGAAGAGAGATGTCAGTAACTTGGAGCCTGTTGACTAGTGGGCCTAGAGAATTGGTGGGCAGGAGTGTGGTAAAACCTCTGTGGTGGGGCCATGTGGATCTGCCATTGGCTTCCAAATGGCTTTTGACTGACATGGTGCAGCTAGCAGACCCTTCTATGCAAAGGCATCTTGTTATATGGAGAGTTTTCAGGGCAATGTTCAGAATCAGGTTGCTATGTTCAAGGTGGTTCAGGTTGCTATGTGAGATAGAAGCCTGGTTTGTGCTTTCTCCTGCATACCCTGATCCACCACAAGTGACAGAACTCCCTCCAGCACTGTGTGCCAGTTGAACTCCTTGTATTTCATGAAGAAAATACTTAACTCCCAGTGCAGCAGCAAAAAAAAAAACAGGAAAAGTGGAGGATGACCAAATGGCTTCATAGTCCACACGGGGAAACACTTAGCCCCCACTGGCCACAAAGAGAGAATTCAGCACTGCTGCCTCAGGTTCATTGGAAAATAACATACCATGTCCTCCAGGTCACATAGATGCAGACACAGCTTTGTTGGTCTCACTACAAAGGAAGCTAAAGCTCCTGACAACAACATATATTTCAAGTACCCACCCTCAGATGCAGTTTCTCTAGAAGACTTTAGGCCAGCAGCACTCCATGTTTGTGGAGTGTTTACCCTGTCCCTTACTTTTGGAGACTCCTCTACCACCTCCAAGGTTGTGAAATCCTCAGCATTTTCCATTCCATAAATATATTCACAGATTTTCTAACTTTTCTCTAATTGTGTCTTACTTGGGATTGATGGTAATGTCAAGGCGTTGTTCTGGATGAGAGTGGGAAGATTTTTGGTAGCACATATTAACATACACGTTGGATTCATTTTCCAATTTTCCATTCTAAATACTGAAACCCTGACACAAACCCATTACCTAATAGTCTCTGACTACTAATTCTAATATGATGGAGAAAATTAACCAAAACAGAATAGAAATGCAAGCAGTTCAGAGGAGGCATGTTGTATTTTTGCACTTGCCTTTTGTGTTATATAGGGTAGGAGTTATAAATCTAGTCAATTATTTGTTGAAATAGTTCACCATGTGTATGTAAAGTTAAAAAATATGTGAATTCCTGTCTCCATTTCTCTGTAGCCTGTTAAGCACAGGCAATTTTATATGCACATATAGAATCCTACCTGGTATCACATGTACATTCTTTTCAGCTGGCTGACTTTGCAGGTACAAATTGTGAGAAGAGATCACTCCTCCTAAATGCTGTTTAAACTGAAAATTCAAACTATGGGTGAGCTTCCTGGTTTAACAACATTATACATAAATCCATGTTCAGCAAAATGAATATTTTTGCATCTGTGGATGATGTATATTTCATGGTGATTGTCCATTGGAATATATATTGCTATTTTTAATGTCTCTCTGTAAATATATATATATATATATATATATATATATATATATATATATATATATATATATATAAAATACTCTCCAGATTTTTCAAATTATGAAAAATGGGTTTTACTATACACTCCCTAAATTCATTCATATTCTTGTATGTGGATTTATAATCAACTTTTCACAAAATTATTCTCAGAAATATTCATCCACCTGAAATACATATTTGTTTCCTATTACTGAAAACTAATTTCAGTGAATGGTGCATACAAATCCTAATATTTCTACAGTAAGTTTAACATCAATGCAAGTAGATTCTGATGGGACATGATGTGTAGTTTAACATTCATTTTTATTCAACACTGGTACATTACTATTTCTTCAGTTCATACATATCATAGGATATATATATTTCAAGCACAAGTTAGAAAATTTATAGACAATTTTTTTCACTTTCAATCACTTCCTGCTTCAGAACACATGTATTCCTCCATCTTTCTTGGCTTGTCTTTTCATGAGACTTATTTCCACACATATTATTTTTGATTTCCATAATCACTTTTGTAGCAAAACTCACACATTCTTCATGATAAAACATAACCCTAATATTACCATTATTTGTGTAACAGGTTGGAATGAATGATTGTATATCAATATAAGATTTCTTATAAGTTTTCAGATATCAATTCAAATCATTATTAAAAGTGGAACCAGTTTCATTATATATTCACAGTAATGTCTACTCATGCATTATCTCTATATTCATAGTCACAGGGTACACCTCTTTGTTTCCCCAATATGAATTTATACGTCTTCAAATATTGCTCCCAGATATGGTGGAAGAAATACTCATGGCCCCTGATCTAAATATACATTTAATCACAGTAATATTCTGGACACAAAATGCAAATGTCATGCTTATGATTGTACCAAAGCCACAATGTAAAGTGAACATGTATTACTAAAAACTTCCATGTCTAGGTTGCCTAGTGCTCTCAAATGTCAATCCTATTGGTGACTACATATTTGTTTCTTCCCAAGATTATATATTCAAACTCAACCCTCTTGAAAATCTCTAATCCTGTCAATCACTTTATACTTTGCCTGATTTTGTAATGTTTCCATTGATATCCGCTTTCCTACATATTTTGTCCAGTTTGTCATTGTGACTGACTCTTCACGTGTGCTGACATTTAACTTCACTCTCTAACTGAAACCCTATTGCTAAAGAACTTTTTTTCCAAATCCTATACTCACGCTTCTTCCTAAACCTACCAACTATCTTCCTAATCCTACGAACTATACCTTTTTGACAGGATGTTCTCTTCTACATTCAATCATCCAATAAATGTCGGGTGAGCGGCAGAGGAAGATACCACCAAGAGACTGTCTCATGCAACAGCTAAGGGTTTATTGGGGGTCCAGCATGCTGGGGCTCAGTGCTCACTTGAATAGAGCAGAGAGCCCTGAGAACAGCTTAAGCAAATCTTATATACTTTCCTTGGAGAGGGCAGGGAGGAAAGTTTATTGATGGGTCAGGGCGAGTGGGCAGTTTTCATGCAACTGGTGAGGGAGTACATTCTACAATTTGGCAGTTGGGGAAAGCACATTCTGGGAACAAGATTAGCAAACAGTTGTCAATATTTCAACAGTGTTTTGTTAAGCATACAGAAAAACAGGAAGTGACAAGTAGTAATTTTATTAACCTTTTATTCTCCACTTCTTCTTCTGCTACTTTTAGTCATAAAAGTGATCATTTTTGGGTGTACATTCTATGTCTGCTAGTGGGGTATTGCCATAAGTTTAACTTGTCCAATTTGAGCTTGGAGAAAAGAAATTACACGGTTGAGCAAACATGGTTTTATAGTTAGCAACAATATGAAGAGTATTATTGGACCGGCCAGGGTTGATAAAAGCATAGTTAACCATGAAGACTGTGTGAACCAAGACTCAAACAACCATTTTTGGGCCTCTATCTCTGGTTGTTTCTCTTCAAGTTGTCTTTTTAATTTACTCATAGATTTTTTTACAACTCCAGTATTGTCGGCATAGAAACAACATTCTTCCCTCAATGCAGCACAAAGGCCTCCTTCTCTCATGAAGTGGAGGTCCAACCCTCGACCGTTCTGTAAAATAAGTTCAGAGAGACAGGTAAAAGATTCCTGCAAAGCTCTGATGGAGGTTTCTAATATCTTAGTTTTGGTCTATTGCTGCTTCTAATTGGGTCATTTGTTGTGTCCCATGGACCAGGGCAGTGGTTCCTGTGCCCACCCCTGCAGCAACTCCTATTCCTAATAGGATGGCTAAAGTGAGGGTATATGTTCCCAGGGGAACCGGGTTCTATGCCCCCCCTATTTGATTTCAAATGAACCTGTGTTATGATAGTGCACTCTGGGAAACATCTGCACCATTACATAATTAATCATATCTGTTGACCATTTCATGAAAACATAAACAATATTTAAGTATATAGAATAATACTGTTGTAGGGACGGACGAGGCAAGGCAACCTAAGATAGCACCAAAAACAGGGAAACAGTCCTAATTGGGTGCAACCGGATTCAGAGGGCATTGCTTCTGTTGTAATCAATTCATCCCCTGAACCCCAAGTTTAGATAGTTTCAGAATTTTGTACCCAACATGTAAGGGAAGGGGCTCAGAAGTTCACAGTTTGCAGAAGTTAACAAAAAGCAAATTTTGTTTCTGTTTTTTTCTCTATTCTGTGCAAGTTTACTTTTAAAGGACGCCTGGGAGGGTGAGAGCTTTTTCTTCCCTTTCTTTTTCCCCCCTGCCAGCTGTTACCAAGGAGCCTAGTTGGTAACTTCTTAATCTTACAAATGTAGGCATCTCTGTGTAGCGCCAGCTCAAGGCCAGAGGCATTGTTCACATATTTTGGGAAAAACTAGTAAGGGGTTGTCTAGCTTAGAAGTGCTGAGTTTTTTAGCCAGTGGCCAAGTAGAACAGGGCAATACAAAAAGTGAAAGTTTATCTACATTGAACTCTTTTATATGGAGCCTTTTGCTGAAAGTTCTAAAGTCAGCCATGGTGAAGACTTCTGGAGAAGGTCAGTTAATACTTTTCTGTGGGCCTGGCACAGAGGGGAAACACGGGGAAGGTGGGGCTGAGAGCAGCTCCGAGGATCTGAGAATGAGGAAGGAGAGATGTAAAAGAATAATGGGAAAGGGGTTTGGGATTTCTTAGCAACAAAAACATGAGCAGTAGAACAGGTAGAGTAGAGGGGAAGATGGGAGTGAGTATCCCAAAACCCTGTGAGACACTTCAAATTCTTAGTAAACTGTTTTCAGTGATGACAAAGCAACTTTAAAGGCCATTTTTATTACATCTTGGATAGGGGTCTGAGGGCTCTCCTCAGCTGGTTTGAGCTTTGGGTTAGCTAGTAAGAGGTCCTGATGGGACCCGGTGCAGGCACTGACAGGAGAAGAGAGGAGTGAGTGGGTACAGGGGTGCCTTAGTACCTGCTACCTGAGAACCGGCGAAGTTAGGGGGTTTTGATCTAGTAATTCGAGGAGAGAAATCAGGTTTCTGAGGTGGGAGTGACAGCAGAGAGTCTGGAGCAGAAGGCTGAGAGTGAGGATCTATTGGAGAAGCATAGTTCAGGATGTGAGTGAAGGAGGGAAAAGGCTTCCACATAGGGGAATCTCCTTTCACACTTTTGAGCACTTGCAGAAGTTAAAAAGGTCACCCAGAATTTGAGGATCTAGAGACCCCTCTGGGGGCCATCGGTTTTGGTTATCTAATTGGTACTATGGCCAATGCTGTGTACTGAGTTTGATGAGGAGTTTGGATTCCATCAGGCAGCCCCTGTATGCTCACATCCCGATGACATACAGAAGAAGTCGGCTTTTTCCCCACCCATCCGTGACGTTTTGTGTTTTTGATAGTCTGCCAGGCAACCATAGTAATCTAGCCTAGCCAACCTGCATCTGGTTCGCGTGTCCCTACATCCATAATGTTTGTTTCCATTATCTATGATACAGAAGGGATTTAATGGAATTTTATTGGGATCCTCTTCATCAGGCTTATCTCAATAGGAATGACATATAGCCAGCTGACAAATGTCTGGGTGGAGAGATGGCCACCAGGTCCCTAAGTTGACTCTTTGTGAGATTGATTATACTTCTTTTCCAGTAGAATTTGTGATCAGCCATCGCTGCTGAATGGGCTGATGAGGGTTAAGACTACTTGTGGCCAAGGGGAGAGTCTATAACCTCATCCACATGGCGAATATGCAATTTGAAAGTATTACCAGTCTTTTCCAGTTTCCAGCCAGAGTCTGGACAGGGCGCAGGCTTGGGATGAGAGGCATGGATCCAGGAAGTGATTCTGTCTACCTTTACCACTGTAGGTGTTGTAAGTAGCACCTGGTATGGTCCTTTCCAGCGGGGTTCCGGGGATGACACCTAATGTCGTCTTAAGTAGATGAACCCTCTTATTTGATATTGATGTGGAGTCCCCTCATTTCCAGTTTGGTAGGCAGTGGCCAGCTTTTTTCACAGGTATCACTGAGTTCTTTTAAGAGCTTTAAGTCTGTCAAGCAAGGGGGTATAAAAGTGATGGTTAGGTCTTAGAGTTGGGATTAGGTCCCTTATTGGAGGAGGGCCACCATAGAGAATTTCACAGGGGGTAAGGTTACTCAAAGAAAGAGAGGGAGTATTTCTTGCATGAAACATTGCACAAGGCAAGAGCATAATACAATCTTTTATGTTGGTCTCTATGCTTAATTTCGTTAAATCTCTTTAGTGGTTCTATTCATTCTTTCTACCTGTCCTGAACTCTGGGGTCTATAAGCACAATATAACTTCCAATTAATCCCCTGTTTCCTGGCTAACCCCTGACTTACCTGGACCATGAACACGGGTTCATTATCAGACCCTATTACCCGCTTAGCTTCCTCCAATGGTAGAGAGGCTGAGTCAGCAGCACGGGAATCACTTAGAGGGTGTTGTGGGTTAGAGGACGAGTGCAGCGGATAAGGAGGGGGAGAAGAGTCCAGTAGAGTCAAATCTTGTGACTCAGGAAGAACAGAGTTTGCAGGAGGAGGAGGAGTAGAGGGTTTGAGAGATCATGGGGGAAGGAGAAGGAGCAGAGGCAAGGGCAAAAAAAGGCTTCACCCATGGAGGAGGAGATTTGCAGAGGTCCTGAAAAGTTAAGATATATGGCTGTTGATCTGGATGACTATGTGGCCCCTGCTGAAAGACAATATCTCTGACTTCTTAAATTAGTGGTAAGTAGAAAGATCCTTCTAGGGGCCATACGACTCTAAAGGTGGGCCATTCTGAGGCACAGAGAGTCTGCCAGGTCTAGCGTTTTACTAAAAAAAGAAAGATTCTGAGCCCTTAAGCGAATTTTGGTCCAGTGATCAAGGGTCAGGGACAGAGGCATTGAAGTGCTCTGTCCCATGATGAACGATACACAAACTAAATGCAACGACACACGACACAGATATAACAAGACCATAAAGACAGGCAATGGACGTACATCACTGAGACCAGGAATCAGTAGACAGCAAAACCCGATGGAATGGCAATACCGAATCCGAAACAAAATATCACTGAATCGAGGAGACAATTGTTCCTTGATTTCCTGAGTCCTCTGCGGCGTCCCCCAGGGAGGTGCCCTGTGTCTCTGTGAGAGGTCTCTCAGCCAAAGTCGGAGAGAACTCAGGCTCTTCATCGCAAGCGATATTGCCAAGCCCTAACATGAATCCTGAAACCAGAAAGAGGTGCCTTACTTGCTCCGAGAGGAGCCCTTTGGGGTCTCTCGTCCGCCAGTGACGGAACTCGGTGGAACGTCAATATGTAAAGGTCCGGCGAGTGTCAGAGGAAGAGACCACCAAGAGACTGTCTCATGCAACAGCAAAGGGTTTATTTGGGGTCCAGCATGCTGGGGCTCAGAGCTCACTTGAATAGAGCAGAGAGCCCTGACAACAGTTTAAGCAGGGATTATTTACTTTCCTTGAGAGGGCAGGGAGGAAGTATACTGATGGGTAAGGGCGAGTGGGCGGTTTACATGCAACCTGGTGAGGGAGCATATTCTACAGTTTGGCAGTTGGGGACAGTACATTCTGGGAACAAGATTAGCAAACAGTTCTCAAGATTTCAACAGTGTTTTGTTAAGCATACAGAAAAACAGGAAGTGACAATTAACTATTTTAATAACCTTTCACTACCGACTATCCTTTTGGACTGGATGTTCTCTTCTACATTCAATTATCCAAGGTACAAGGTTCTATGTCATTGTATATCGATTTATTCAAAGCTAAGTATCCCAATCAAGGGCCCAATGTTTTTCTGGGCTTCAAATGTTACTCAGATTTCTTTTTTCATACATATATTTCCCCTGTACATTCTTATACATATTGCATGTTCCCAATACCATTATTCATTCAGCAGAATGATTCCTAACCCCGAATCGAATATGTTATCAATCCTAACCATACACTGTTACCTCAATCTAACTTTAGAGAAGAGCAGGGACAGAGTTGGTCTTACAATACAGGGATGTAGGGGATCTTCCACGTGCTGAGAACCTCAAAGGTATATGCAGTAATGATCCCTGAAGAAGATGTAGGCACCTCTGAAGGACCGGATTGAGAAAATGTCATCTTCCATGGCGAACAACCTGGTCATGATGAAGGGTTGTGTCTGAATTAGCCTCTCTATTCTTAATGTAGAAAAGATGGAAAAATGAGACCTGTGTGGAAAGCTGTTCCCGGGTGCCTATGGTTGATATACCATTCTAACTTGTTAATGTGTCACAGTAAGCAGGGGCAGCCTCCATCTAAAGGGACCCTTGGAAGCAACTGTTAGGACAAAATGGTTGCCAAGGCAGTGACCTCATTCAGTTCCTGAAGGAAGTGACCTGACCTCACTTCCTTGGTGATGGAATGTGGGATCCAGGAAGCCAGGCACACAAAGCCAGTCCCAGTTCCACTCCAATTGGTCTCACTTGTTGGATTTACCAAGGACAGAGTCAAGCTATCTTGGTACCTACAGATGTGAGGATGGCCAAATGCCAGTGATGCTCTGAATAGGGGCCTTTCCTGAGAAAGCAGGTAGTGGCACACCAATGGATTTTACATTTCTCAGTGAAGAAACCCTGGTTTGTTCCTTCTAATTACCTATTGTTCTGTTGCCCTGAATTTCAGTAAGGTCTTTGCCTCAGGCCAACCCTTTAGAAAGCCTGAAGAAAGAGTTTTCAAATGGAAATGAATGGGCAACATCTGTGGCTCTTTGCTTAATTCCTTTGGAGAGGGATGTGTCTGAATCAGCCTCTTGGCCTGTGTGAGGCTATGGCTTAGATTCTCAGCACCTGATGGATCTAAAGAAAGATTTTATGTGTGCATCCAAAACCAAAATGGCCAAAAGAGCAGTCACTGTGGGTGAAGTATCTCGCATTCCTCTGTAAGGTTCCTGACTTCCATCAAGTGAGAATAGGAATCTTTGGGTCAAATGAGTTCTTCCAGAGGCCAGCCCATAGCTGCTAGGGCTTTCTCATGACACCAATTGACATTAACAATCTAATCCCCAAGGTAGGTAGTCCTCAATTTGGAGAAGCAGAGCAGTATTAACGGCAGGCCTATTTGATCATTCCTGGTTCACAAGAAGGGTGTCCCGGCCACCCAGACTTTAGGCAAATGAGGGGCTGGGGAGCTTATTTTGGATACTGACTTGGGCTGCGCCCCTCATGTAAACCTCCAGCCAGAGTTTATGATGAGTGTCTATATGGCAGAACATGAGGGCCATGTGGGAGTGTTTTGATTTTATTTGTGGTCATTTGTGTGGCAGTTGGAAGAGATGACTGGGTCCACCTGGGCTTGAACTTGCTGTGATTCCCCTTAGAGACTGAGTTCTGGAACTGACCTCAGAGGAGTATTGCCATGAATTGTGTTGGGATTTAAGAGGCCACGCATGAGAGTCGCCCTAGGAAACTGAGATCTAGTTCGAGGGTGGCTTTCCACAGGACACTGGGAATCTCAGCCAGGATATTATATGCTTTTATTCTTAAAGACTTGGCAGCCATAATTAAGATTCAAAACACGCATGGCCTCCATCTCATGGGATTCTTGGAAGCAACTGTTAGGACAAAATGGTTGCCAAGGCAGTGAAATCATTCTGTTCCTGAAGGAAGTGACCTAACCTCACTTTCTTGGTGATGGAACTCTCTGAACTTGGGATCCAGGAAGCCACTTAAACAGTGCCAGTCCTAGTCCCAGTCTCAGTGTTTTCACTTTTTGGATTTCCCGAGGACAGAGTCATTCTTTCCTGCTAACTACTGATGTTAGGATGGCCAAATAACAGGAAAGCTCTGAAGAAGGGCCTTTCCAGAGAAAGAAGGTAGTGCCTCACTGCTGGCTCCTGACAACTTCAGAGAGGTGACCAAAGACACAAGATCTGAGACACACAGGCCATTTTGGGGGAACATTGTATGGCCCTCCAGTCACAGGACACTCCGGATAGTCACAGACCTACTTGTGGGAAGGAGGTGTCTTTGTGGGTGTGGGTGTGAGTTTGTGGTTTTCTCTCATGTTCTGAAAGCATCACGGGAGTTCCAGGGTTTTCAATCATTCGAAGCCAGCGAGTTCCCTTAGCCGGGCCAGCTTCCTCCTGGGGAGGTGGGGCTGTGTGTGCTGTGGGGGAGTTATCTGGAGTGCGTAGGGCCAGCTTAGCTTCCTCCAATGGCGGAGAGGCTGAGTCAGCTGCAGGGGAATAACTTAGAGGGGGTTGGTGGTTGGGGGATGAGGGCAGGGTATAAGGAGGGGGATGAGAGTCCAGTAGAGTCAAATCTTGTGACTCAGGGAGAACAGAGGGTGGTGGAGGAGGAGAAGCAGAGGGTTTGAGAGATCATGGGGGAAGCAGTACGAGCAGGAAAAGGGACAAGGAAAGGCTTCACGCATGGAGGAGGAGACTTGCAGAGGTCCTGCAAAGTTAAGATACATGGCTGTTGATCAGGATGGCTATGTGTGCGCAGCTGAAAGACAATATCTCTGACTTTTTAAATTAGTGGGAAGAAGAAAGATGCTTCTAGGGGCAATCCGACTTGAAAGGTGAAACATTCTGAGGCACAGACAGTCTGGCAAGTCTGGAGTTTTACTGAAAAAGAAAGATTCTGAGCCCTTAAGCGAACTTTGGTCCAGTGATCAAGGGTCAGGGACAGAGACATTGAAGTGCTCTTTCCCATATTGAAAGATACACAAACAGTGAATGCAACAACACACAACATAGACAAGACAAGACAATAAAGACAGGCAATGGACGTCCAAAACTGAGACCAGGACTGCATAGCAGGCAAAACCCTATGGGCTGGTAATACCGAATCTGAAACAAAAAATTACTGAGTCGAGGAGACAATTGTTCCTCGATTTCTCGAGTCCTCGGTGGCATCCCCCAATACCATTATTCATGCAGCAGAATGATTCCTAAACCAAATCGAACATGTTATCAACCCTAACCATATACTGTTACCTCAATCTAACTTTTCAGAAGAGCAGGGACAGAGTTGGTCTTACAATCCAGGAATGTAGGGGATCTTCCACCTGCTGAGAACCTCAAAGATCCATGCAAAAATGATCCCTGAAGAAGATGTAGGCAGCTTTGAAGGACCTGATTGAGCAAAAGTCATCTTCCATGGCGAACAACCCGGTCAGGATGAAGGGTTGTGTCTGAATCAGCCTCTCTATTCTTAATGTAGAGAAGATGGACCAAATGAGACCTGTGTGGAGAGTTGTTCCCAGGTGCCTATGGTTGATATACCATTCTAACTTGTGAATGTGTCACAGGAACCAGGGGCAGCCTCCATCTCATGGGACCCTTGGAAGCAACTGTTAAGACAAAATGGTTGCCAAGGCAGTGAACTCATTCTGTTCCTGAAGGAAGTGACCTCACCTCACTTCCATTGTGATGGAACTCTCTGATCTTGGGATTCAGGAAGCCAGTTAAACAGTGCCAGTCCTAGTCCCAGTCCCAGTGTTCTCACTTTTTGGATTTCCCTAGGACAGGGTCATTCTTTTTTGCTAACTACTGATGTTAGGATGTCTAAATGGCAGAAAAGCTCTGAAGAGGGGCCTTTCCTGAGAAAGAAGGTAGTGCCTCACCGCTGACTCCTGACTACTTCAGAAAGTTGGCCAAAGACACAAGATCTGAGACAGGACCGGCTATTTTGGAGGAACATTGTATGGCCCTCCAGTCAGAGGACACTCCGAATAGTCACAGACCTACTTGTGGGAAGGAGGTGCCTTTGTGGGTTTGGGTATGAGTTTGGGGTTTTGTCTCATGTTCTGAGAATAGGTAGGAAAGGCGGTTTGTTTGGTTTGGAGTGAACTATTTCTAGTAAGTCTTTTGACAATGTGAGTGTTTCTATGTCTGTAATTCACTGTCCGTGGTTGTAGACATTAGAAAAGATAATGCATCAGTGGATGTGTTCTGTTTATGAGAAAGCTCCCCAGCATTCATTCTACCAAATTTAGGAATGGACTGCCGCTTGCCTTATGGATGGCCAACTCCTGCTATGTGTGCATCCAAAACCAAAATGGCTAAAAGAACAGTCATTGTGGATAGAGTCTCTTGACTTCCTCTGTAAGGTTCCTGATCTCAATTAAGTGAGAATAGAGATCCTTTGGGTCAAGTGGATTCCTTAAATCCTACAGAGGCTAGCTCATAGTTGCTTGGGTTTTCTCATGACATTAATTCACATAAATAATCTAAAACGCACACTCAGTAGGCCTCAAATTGGAGAAGCGGAGCAGTATTAATGGCAGGCCTATTTGATCACTCCTCGTTCACAGGAAGCATGTCCAGGCCACCATGACTTTAGGCAAATGAGGGGCACGGGAGCTTATTTTGTACACTGCCTTGGGCTGCACCCCTCAAGGAAACCTCCAGCCAGAGGTTATGATGAGTGTCTATATATAAGAAGATGAGGGCAATGTGGGAGTTTTTTGGTTTTAATTGTGGTCATTTGTGTGGTGGTAGGAAGAGATGACTGGGTCCACCTGGGCTTGAACTCTGGTGTGATTCCCCATAAAGACTGAGTTCTGGAATTGACCTCAAAGAAGTATTGCCATGAATTGTGTTGGCATATTAGGAGGCCACACATAAGATTGGCCCTTGGAAACTGAGATCTACGCCCAGAGTGGCTTTCCACAGAGCACTGGGAATCTCAGCCAGGATATCACATGATTTTATTGTGAAAGATTTGGCAGCCATAGTTGAGAGTCAAAACACACATGGACTTCACATTGTAGACCTCAATGGGCCTGGGTTCATGTGAACTTTTGGCCACTCTTTGTGAAGCCTCTCCTGTGATAGTCCTCCAGAGCTTTCATTGAAATTAGCTTCCTCACCATTTGATGGTTATTGAATTAATTGAAAAACTCAGTGCCTCCAACTTCATTCTTGAAATATGGCTCAATATATAACATGAACTTTTTGTAATTCCCATGACCAGGTGGCACTGGAGAACCATTGGATATCCTGTTGCTGATCATAAGTGTACCAGACAGTGCCTTGATTGACTGGGTTTCACGAAAATTGTGAAGATCAGAGATGCCAGTTATTTGGACCCTGCTGAGTAGTGGGCCTAGAACAAAGGTGGCCAGGTGTGAAATAAAACAGCTATGGTAGTTTCATGTGGATCTACCATTGGCTTCCAAATGACTTCGACTAACATTGTGCAGTCAGCAGACCCTTATATGTAAAGGCATCATGTTGTATGGATAGGTTTCAGGGCAATGTTCAGAATCAGGTTGCTTTGGTAAAGGGGGCAAGCTATGTTGGACAGAAGCCTGGTTGGTGCATAATCCTACAGACCCTGTTCCACCACACGTGACAAAACTCCATCCAGCACTGTGTCCCAGTTGAACTCCTTGGATTTCGTGAAGCAATTACCGAACTCCCAGTGCATCAGGAAGAAAAACCACGAAAATTGGAGGATGACCAAATGGCTTCACAGTCCACACGAGGAAACACTTAGACACCAGTGGCCACAGTTGACCTACAAAGAGAGAATTCAGCACTGCTGCCTCATGTTCATTGGAAAATAAGATACCATGACCTCCAAGTCACATAGATGTAGACACAGGTTTGATGGTCTCACTACAAAGGAAGCTAAATCTCCTGACAACGTATATTTCAAGTGCCCAACCTCAGAGGCATTTTCTCCAGAAGTCTTTGGGCCAGCAGAGCTCCATGTTTGTGGAGTGTTTACCATGTCACTTACTTTTGGAAACTCCTCTTCCACCTCTAAGGTTGTGAACTCCGGAGCATATTCAATTCCAGATATGTATTCACAGATTTTCTAACTCATCTCCTCTAAATGTGGTATTTGGGGCGAAGGTAATATCAAGGCATTGTTCTGGATGAGAGTGGGAAGATTTTTGTGTAGCACATATTTGCATACACATTGGATTCATTTTCCAATTTTCCATTCGAAATACTCAATCCCTGATACTATCCCATACCCTACTAGACTCTGACTACTAATCCTAACATGATGGAGAAAAATAACCCAAACAGAATAGAAATACAAGCAAATCAAAGAGTCGTGTTGTATAGTTGAACTTGCCTTTTCTATTATATAGCGTAGGAGTTATAAATCTAGTCAATTTTTTGTTGAAAGAGTTCTCCATGTGTTTTTACACTATCAAATATGTGAATTCCTGTCTCCCCCATTTCTCTGTATCCTATTCAGTACATGTATTTTTAAATGCACATATAGAATCATACCTTGTATCACACGTATTTTCTTGTGAGGTGGCTGACTTGGCAGATACAAATTGTGAGAAGAGATCACTCCTCCTAAATGCTGTTGGAACTGAAAATTCAACCTATGGGTGGGCTTCCTAGTTGAACAACTTATACATAAATCCATGTTCAGTAAAATGAATGAATACTTTTGGATACGTGGATGATATATATTTCACGATTAATTTCGATTGGCATATATATTGCTAGTTTTTAATGTCTCTCTGTGTGTGTGTGTGTGTGTGTGTGTGTATACACACACACTGTCCAGATTTTACTAAATATGAAATATATGTGTCTTTTGGCCACTCTTTTGGAAGCCTTACCTGTGAGAGTTCTGTAGAGCTTTCATTGAAATGAGCTTCCTCAACATTTAATGGTTCCTGAATGAATTGTAACCCACAGTGCCTCCAACGTCATCCTTGAAAAATGGCTCAGTAAATACCATAAAATGTTTGAAATTCCCATGACCAGGTGTCACTGGAGAACCTTTGGAAGTCTTCTTGCTGATCATGAGTGTACCAGACAGTGCCTTGTTTGACTTGTTTTCTTAAAAATTGTGTAGAACAAAGATGCCAGTAAGTTGTAGCCTGCTGAGAAGTGGGCCCAGAGCTGTGGTGAGCAGGTGTATGATAAAACATCTGTGGTGGAGCCATGTGGTTCTGCCATTGACTTCCAAATGGATTTTGGCTGACATGGTGCAGCCAGCAGACCCTTATATGTAAAGGCATCTTGTTATATGGAGAGGTTTTAGGGCAATGATCAGAATCAGTTTGTTATGGACAAGGGGCCAAGCTATGTGGGATAGAAGGCTGGTTGGTGAATTCGTCTGCAGACCCTGACCCTCTACACATGACATAACTCCCTCCAGCACTGTTTCCCAGTTGAACTCCTTGTATTTCATGAAGCAAATACCAAAATACCAGTGCAGAAACAAGAAACATCACGAAAATTGTAGGAGGAACAATTGGCTTCACAGTCAAGAAAGGGAGACACCTAGCCCCCAGTGTCCACAGTTTACCTACAAAGAGAGAATACAGCACTGCTGCCTCATGTTCTTTGGATAATAAGAAACCAAGTCCTCCAGGTCACATAAATGCAGACCCATCTTTGATGGTATCACTACAAAGGAAGCTAAAGCTCCTGACAACAACATATATTTCAAGTGCCCAACCTCAGGGGCAGTTTCTCAAGAAGTCTTTAGGCCAACAAAGTTCCACGATTGTGGAGTGTTCATCCTGTCCCTTACTTTTGAAAACTCCTCTACAACCCCCAAGGTTGTGATCTCCTGAGCATTTTCTATTCCAGATATGTATTCACCGATTTACTAATTCTTCTCCTCTAACTGTGTCTTACTTGGGGTGAAGGTAATGTCAAGGCATTGTTCTGAATGAGAATGGGTAGATTTTTTGTTGCACATATTTGCATACACAATGGATTCATTTTCCTATTTTCCATTCGAATTAGTGAAATCTGACACCAACCCATACCCTACTAGAGTCTGGCCACTAATCCTAATATGATGGAGAAAAATAACCCAAGCAGAATAGAAATACAAGCAGTTCAGAGGAGGCATGGTGTATTGTTGGACTTGCCTTTTGCATGATAAAGTGTAGGTGTTATAAATCTGGTAAATTTTTAATTGAAATATTTCTCCATGTGGTTTGAAAGATATCAAATATGTGAATTCCTGTCTCCCTTTATCTGTTGCCTATTTAGCACATGTATTTTTATATGCACATATAGAATCCTACCTGGTACCACACGTAAATTCTTGTGAGATGGCTGACGTGGCAGATAAAGATTGTGAGAAGAGATCACTCCTCCTAAACGCTGTTGGAACTGAGAAGTCAACCTATGGGTGAGCTTCCTAGTTGAACAACATTGTACATAAATCCATGTTCAGTAAAATAAATATTTTTGGATCTGTGTATGATATGTATTTCATGATGAATTTCGATTGTCATATATATTGCTGCTTTTTAATATCTCTGTGTGTGTTTTGTGAAAAATCTACACTCTCTAGATTTTTCAAAATATGAAATATATGTCTCTTATTATACACTCCCTAAATTCATTCATGTTCATGTATGTGGTTTTATAATCAAATTTTCACAAGATTATTTTCAGAAATATTCATCCACCTCAAGTACATATTTTTTTTCTAGTACTGAACACTCACTTCAGTGAAAGGTGCATACAAATCCTTATAGTTCTAAAGTAACTGACCCAGTTTAACATCAATGCAAGTAGATTCCTATGGGAAATGTTGTGTATTTTAATGTTCATTTTTATTCAACACTGGTACATTACTATTTCTTCAATTTATGGACAACTTAGAAAATACATTTCATCCACATTTCACAAATTTAAAGGCATTTGGTACACTTTCAATCACTTCCTGCTTCAGATCACACGTATTCCTCCTTTTTTTTTTTTGACTGGTCTTTTCATGATACTTCTTCCTAACGCATTATATTTGATTTCCATAATTATTTTGAAGCAAAACTCACACACTCTTTATGATAAACCATAACACTAATATTACCATTAGATGCATAATTGGTTGGAATGAATGATTGTATATCAATATAAGATTTCCTGTATATATTCAGATATCAATTTATTCCAATTTCTAAAGTTGAAACCAGTTATATTATTTATTCACAGTATGGACTATTCATCCATTATCTCTATATTCATAGACACAGGGTACAACTTTTTTATTCCAAATACTAATTTATGAGTTTTCAGAATATAGCTCCCTTTAATGGTGGGAGAAATACTCATGTCACCAGATCTACATATATATTTTATCATAGTAATATTCTGGATAAAAAATTCAAAGGTCACACTTATGTTTGTACCAACGACTCAATTGAATGTGAGTAAGAATTACTAAAAACATCCATGTCCAGGATGCCTAAGGCTCTCAAATGTCAATCCTATTGGTGAGGAGATATTTGTTTCATGCTAAGATTATATATTCAACCTCAACCCTGTTGAAAATGTCTAATCCTCTCACTCACTTTATACTTTGCCTTATTTCTTAATGTCACTATTGATATCTATTTTCCTACATATTTTGCCCAGTTCATCATAGTGACTGATTCTTCACATTTGCTGACATTTACATTCAATCTCTAACAAAAACCCTATTACTAAAAAAGTCTTGGTCCAACTCCTAGACTCACTCTTCTTCCAAAACTTACTATCTTCCTAATCCTCCCGACTACCACTTCTTGACTGGATGTTCTCTTCTACATTCAATCATCTGAGGTATAGTGTTTTATTCCATTCTATATCAATTTATCTCAGACCTCAGTGCAGAATGTAATTCAAAGCTAAGTATCCCAATCAAGGGCCCAATACCTCTCAGCGCTTCAAATCTTACCTAGATTTCTGTTTTCATACTTATATTCACCTATATATTCTTATAAATATTGCAGGTTTCCAATACCATTATTCATCCAGCAGAATGATTCCTAATACAAATCGAACATGTTATTAATCCTAACTATACACAATTCCCTCAATCTCACTTTACACAAGAGCAGGGACAGAGTTGATCTTACAATACAGGAATGTAGGGGACCTTCCAACTGCTGAGAACATCAAAGGTCCATGCAAAAATGATTCCTGGAGAAGATGTAGGCAGCAATAAAAGACCTGAGAGAGCAAAAGTATTCTTCCATGGCAAACAACCCAGTCAGGATGAAAGGATGTGTCTGAATCATCCTCTCTCTTCTTAATGTAGGGAAGATTGACCAAACTAGGCCTGTGCAGACAGGTGTTCCCAGGTGCCTATGGTTTTTAAACCATTCTAACTTGTGAAAGTGTCACAGGAAGATGGGGCATCCTCCATCTTATGAGACCCTAGGAAGCAAATGTTAGGAAAAAGTGGTTTCCAAGGCAGTGACGTCATTCAGTTCCTGAAGGAAGTAACCTCACTTCACATCCTTGTTGATGGAACTCTCCGAATTTGGGTTCCAGGAAGCCAGGCACCCAGACCCAGTCCCAGCCCCAGTCCCAGTGATCCCAATTGTTTGGATTTACCAAGGACAGAATCAGTCTTTCGTGGTACCTACTTATGTGAGGATGGCCAAATGTCAGGAAAGTTCTGAAGGGGGGCCCTTTCGGAGAAAGCATGTAGAGGCTCACTGCTGGCTCCTGACAACTTCACAGAGTTGTCCAAGGAGACCAGATCTGAGACAGGACAGGCCATTTCTGGGGAACATAGTATGGTGCTCCAGTTAGAGGACACTCTGGATAGCTCCAAACGAACATGGGGAAGGAGGTGCCTTTGTGGGTGTGGGTGTGGGTTTGTGGTTTTTTCTCATGTCCTGAGAATAGTTAGAAAAGGTGGTTTGTTTGGTTTCTAGTGAACTGTTTCTAGTTAGTCCTTTGAAAAGGTGAGTGTTTCTATGTCTGTGTATCCCAGTGTGTCGTAGTTGTAGACATTTAAAAAGAGAATGTCTCAGTGGGTGTGTCCTGTCAAGGAGAAAACTTCCCAACATTCATCCTGCCCAATTCATGAATGGACTGTGGCTTGCCTTATCGCTGGGAAACACCTACTATCTTCCTACGTTCCTGTATTCTTCCTGAATTCTGGCCACTCTCCAGAATAGGCTCATGGTTTTGTGTCCAAGATATGGACCCCTTCCAAGCTCTGTGACATGGCCATGTTTTGGATACCTGAAGGGAATGGCAAGCATCTCAGAAAACTCAGATATCAATGTGACCAGTAAAGTCTCAGTGGAGAAACCCTGCTTTGGTCCTTTTGATTACCTATTGTTATGTTGCCCTGAATATCAGGAAAGTCTTTGCCTCAGGCCACCACTTTGTGAAGCCAGAAGAAAACAGTTTTCACATGGAAATGAATGGGAATTACCTTTGTGTTTTACAATAATACCTTCAGAGTTTAGGCTCTCATAAACTTAAAAATACATTTAGATTGTATCTCAGTGTAGAAAGTATGATGGAACTGTAAATATCTTATTGAAAAGAAGTCCAATTATAGAACACAAATGACAGACATAAATCTCCAACATGTTTTACTTTTAAGCCTAGAATTACCATACAACCTTAGAACACCAGCTTGATACAATGCTCTTTTGAAGCTTCTACCTTACAGACTTGTATACCTGGAAGATATGAACACATTAACACCACAATTACATTGATGTTTTTGTATTAACCAAGTTTAGCTTTTTAAAGAAATAACATGGCACAATTTTGTAAAAACAGTACTAGTTTAACCAGCTGTTTAATTTTTTAAGATTACTTGCTCAAAACTTACACATATAACCAACTTACACAAAACTTTTTTATTATTAAACCTTTTAATTACTTAATCATATAGACTCTCTTATCCAGAAACACATTTTCCCTCTATTAAATCTATATCTAGAACCTTTTATTTTCTCTTTTCCATTTGTTAACCTCTTTCTGTTCACATTTTGAAACAATACATGTAAATTTCTGAATTTAAGCAGATTATTTTATAGACATCAACATTATACTAGGGCGTTTTTGAACACCTAGAAAACTTATAGGCCTATTTTTAAAGACATCTTTACTTTTATCTTTTTACCCAATTTGAATTGAACCATTTGAATCACGTGAATCAAAGATATTTGAATCCATTTTTAAATTTCTCATGAGTGCTCCTCATCTATCAATTGTCATATAACTGCATTATATATTGACTTACACACATACAGGCATACCGACATACAACACATAACACAAATGTAACACATAACACAATAGTAAAGGCCTTGTAGCTTTTTCAGGTGAAATCTCCATTGCAATGTTTAAAAACTCCACAGTTGATCAAAAATAGATCTGATCTGAAAACATTTACTGATCTGCAGGATAAAGATTATGAGCCCAAAAAAAGAAAAAAAAAATACAGAATCTAAGAAAAAGCAAGAGTCCTAAAAAGATGACTATTCAGTAATTAGTAAATACCATATAATGTACTTATTCGTTGAGTCTAGTTTGAGTTCAGGTAAACATAAACTTTTACTCCTTTTTATCTGTCTCTTCCTGATTGCATATCAACTTAAGTCCTGACTGAGGTCTCGAAAACTGGAAAGACGCGAATTTTGAGCAGAAACCTCATGCCTAAGGCATTATTGCTATGTCATAATTTCCAGGTTTGAATGTTGAAAATTATGATGCAAGTTCAAGATGTAATTCTCAAAATTTTATATCTTTAGATTTTTCTACACTAGAAAAATTTGCTCACACAAAACTGAAAATTGGATCATTTTTTGATAATATAAATGGCACCATCACAAAAAAGTTTCTATAAGATAATAACCCACTTTCTTTGTTCTGAAATTTCAAAAGTAGTATTAAGTTATATTAAATTGGCTGAAAAATTTTTTTAAAAAACCACACACTGCCATGGGTATCCGAAATTAAGCTTTAAATATTTCCAAGATTGTTGCTAATTAATGCCATTTCAATAAGCCAGACGAACCTTTTAATTTAGCACCATTTTTTTTAAATCTTACACACTGAGGGGAACAGATACCATATCATAATTTATTTTCTTTGCCCAAGTTAATGCACTGGTATATCTAGTGGAATTTTCTCAGGCTACCTAGTTAAAAATTTAAACTCTTTAATATTTTTTTTAATCCTAAGTATTTAAGGTTTCTAGCATGAACTATCTGAAATCAAACTAAACAATTGTTTAAACCCAACTTTATACTGTAAGATAGTGCAATGCTTTAGAAACCCATTTAGATACCAGATTGTTACAATAATAAATCATCTTTTAGATACACATTCAGCCAAGATCATCCCCAAGAAACAATCTATAATATCAACATATTACTGCATTCATTCTCCCTTTTGTTAAGCAAACAGAGGTGGAGTAATCCTTAAAGTGCAGGTAAGGAATAAGGGAGTTCCCCACAGCAAAATGGCTCGGGCAGCTGCTGGGAGTCCCTTAGCCTCACTTTTTACTTACAGGATTATTTCCTCTTGTTTGGTTTGACCCCAGGCACCAGGCATATTCTATATCTCCCAACTTTTCAGTAGTCAGCTCCCAAATAGTTCATTTTCTGCTTGCAGTTTTTTGAGTTCTAGGCTTCCCCAAGAGGGCAGAGTGGGGACTCCTTTAAAGTCCACTCTGGGGTGTCAAAATTTATGACTGAAGGTTTGGATCTCATCCCCAAATCCAATTAATGCCAATTTAATAATGAGGACAGGGTTTTGAGAAAAGTTTATGCGAGATATCAAAGTTCTTAGACCCCAGGCATTTCCCTCTGCAGTTGGCGTGCTCAACCCAACTATGGAAAGAAAAGAAAACAGTGCTTCCCTAATCTCACTTAACAAAGGGGAGTAAAGTACATCAAAGTTCTTTAAAACACAGCTAAGAGAGGTGTAAAAGGTGAGAACAGAAAAGCTGGCGGTTCTATTGACTTTTGGTCCCTCACAGGAGAAGCATTAGGTTAAAATTTAGCTAAAGTTACTTCCACACATCTAAGGCAGGTTGGAACACGGGACTCTGCATCGGTCCACACAATGCCATCACATTTAACAGAAACACAGACAAAAAGACACACAAAGACCATCATGCAGCTCCCGTTTGTTCACAACCCTAAGATCTTCAAACTTGTGACTCAGTGAGAATGGAGGGAAGAGGGGGAGGTGCAGAAGGTTTGAGTGATAGGATCGTGGGCAAAGGGGTCAGGTTGGAGCCAGGGACCAGAAAAGGCTTCAAGGACAGAGGCATGAAATGGCTTTGGCCCGTAATGAGAGTTACTCAAACAGAGACAACGACAATACAAACGTGACACAAACACGGACACACAGTTAACGTTTAACACGAGTTCAGAAGGAGAGATTAGAACCTAGTAACTGGCAAAACCTGATGGGTTAGACCACAAAGACAGACAGTGAATTCAACCTGAGAGACATAAGTAGCCAGCAAGACCTGTCAGGTTGGCAGCAGAGTCACCTAATTAGGACACATCCGTCCCTCCCCGAATCGTCCAAGGAGTCCCTTGCAAGGACGTGGTCTGTGGCTTCAGGACACGTCTGTCCACCACCGCCAGTGGGAACTTACGCTCTCTGCTGGCAGCCACTCTGCCAACAAAAACCGAAAACCGAAAAACCAAACCTGGTAGGGAAGATGGCCGCTGCGTACGGGGGTTGCTGAAATGCTGAGTGTGGTGCTCAGTGCAGCGGCTTTAATTGAGATTTCGTGCAGTTGGTTAGAGCTCCTTTTACCGTTAATCTGTAGTAGACCACTTGCCAAGCAGCAGGAAGAACAAAGAGATGGAAAAAGAGACGCTTGGCTGCTCAAAGCCATGGGCGCTTTGCGCGCATCTGCTTCCTCTTTCGCTTCGCTCCAGGCAGAGAACCTGAATGTGTAATCAGCAGTGGATTGTAAGTACCTGATGCAAAGAAAGCTCAGTTACTTGCGCCCCCTTTTTTAAAATATTTTTATATACAGGGAGAGTTTATGGACTGGGATTGTTCGCTGGGCTGTGGTTTCTGTGCCGAAAATCCACTCCTCAGGAGCCACCATTTGCTTTCTGCTGGCTGTCTTGATGACTCTGTCTAAATTGTCCGGCTGCCGCATCTAGAGGTTGGAGCTGGGCTAAGGGCCGAGTCCTGTCCTCTGAAGGCTGGACCGTGGCCTCGAGCGCCTAGGTCGCCTGTTCGCCGCTGCACCTTCGGGCAGAGCCTGTCTCTGGGGTCATTCTGCATTCCCCTGCTAAGGGACCTGTGCTCTGGAGGAGGGGTCCGGAGAGCCATGGTGGCAGCTGCTTGGGCCCCAGGGGACGGGCACCGGGCAGAGGAGCAATGGAGGCCGCGGTGGTTCCGCTATAGTCACAGTCGAGCGCAGCACCCATGAGCGCGGCTAACGTGAGCATGGTCCAGAGGCAGAGGCAATGGTGGCAAGGATTCATTTCTAGAAATCTGGACTGGAAACAGAAGCAGTAGTGTTACAATCCCAAGAACTTGCTTATGCCAGGAAGCTGTAAGGGTAACATGAATATCATTGAGGAGATCTAACATGGTGGCAGGTGCAGAGAGATCAAGTCTCTGACATCTTCAAATGTGCGGGCATAGGGAGCCGTAAACTGTCTAAATGCTGTTTGCTCAGGATCACTAGGCAATGCTCAGCTGATGTGGATCTGGGGCGTACAATCTGGGCCCCTCAGAACACACACACCGAGTCCGGATATGCTGCATTCAACCTCCAGTTCGCCTGCTTCTCATGACTCAGCACTAAAGATCCCGCTGAAATAATTGGTCGGCCCTTCTGAATTTCCAGAGGTAAAAGCCAACTGAGCCTTCATAGGCAGTGGCCAAAGGACTGAAATGGGGCTTGGGAAAGTCAGTCAGGACTCACCCGTTGCATTGGTCACCCGGCAAAGGGAAAGAACGGTCACCATTTGCACGAGATACCACCATGGCAGAGAACTGACATCACGAGTGGAGGAGATATCTTCATTGAAACCTTTGTGACAGGTGTTTAATCCCCTAGCCATCTCTCTCCACACAGTGGAGAAACCTTAAGAGCCCCTCCCAGCTCTTTCATAAGGGCCCCTCCTAGCTCTCCTGTGAGCTCCATAGCCAGACCGAGGGAATCAGGAGTGGCATTGGACTTGCGTTCAGGAGCTCTCGGCTACCGCTCCCACCAGTGCAGACAACTGAGGTCTCTTGCACCAGCTACCAGGGGCGTGGCTCCTGGAGGGCAAGCAAATTTGCTGAGGGTTCTCAGCCCCAAGCTCTACAAACTTAGGGGCTGAGGGAGGCAAACAGGGAGAGTGTGCCCAGGTATTCATGAAAACAGGGCTCCCAGGAGCAGCAGAACTGGCGTGTAGCCAGTATTGTGGTGAGCGGGGCCTGGTTTGAGAAAACACAAGAGAAGGCCCTAGGCACTCAGGATTGGAGACCCACCCAGTCTGGGACTTTGAGCTGCTGCACAGTTAATGGTTCCCACCTTTGAGAGGAGAAGCTTGGCCCAGTGGGCACAGCACCACCTACTTTAAGAGAAGTTAATCGAAATCTATGACTGCATTTATGTTTTTTTTTCTTTTTCTTTCATTTTTATTTTTTGTTGGTGTAGTTGTTCTTTAACTTATTTTATGTTTTCAATTTTTTTATTTTATTATTAGTAGTATTATTTCTTTAAATTTTAATTTTCATTTTTTTATTATCATTATTATTATTTTTAATTTCTTCCTTTCTTTATTTTCAATTTTTTTTCTTTTTGTTATTTCTGTAGGTGTTATAAGTACCACCTGGTATGGTCCTTTCCAGTGGGGTTCCAGGGATGACAACTGATGTCTTCTTACGTAGACAAAGTCTCTTACTTGATATCGATTTGGAGTCCCCTTGTCCCCAGGTTGGTAGGCAGTGGCCAGCCGTTTTCACAGGTATCCCTGAGTTCTTTCAAGAGCTTTAAATCTGTCAAGCAAGGGGTGTGAAAGGGATCGTTAGGTCTTAGAGTTGGGGTTAGGTCCCTTCCTGGAGGAGGGGCACCATAGAGAATTTCATAGGGGGTGAGGTTACACAAAAAACAGAGTGAGTATTTCCTTCATGAAACAGTGCATAAGGCAGTAGCATAGTACAATCTTTTATTCCGTTCTCTAAGCTTAATTTTTTAAGGTCTGTTTAATGGTTATATTCATTCTTTCCACCTGTCCTAAACTCCTGGGTATATAAGCACAATGTAACTTCCAATTAATCCCCAGGGTCCTGGCTAACCCCTTACTTATCTGGCCCACGAACGCTGGTCCAGTATCAGACCCTTTTAACTTAGGCAGGCCATATCTTGGAAAAATATCTTCTAGGATCTTCTTGACCAAAATTTGCGCTATTTCTTTTCTTTTCTTTTTTCTTTTATTTTGAGGGGAAGGCTTCAATCCATCCTTAAAATGTACCTACAAAGACTAGGAGATATTTAAGTCTATACCTTGCTGGCTTAATTTAAGTAAAGTTCACTTCCCAGAATTGTCCTGGTTTGGTACCTCGTAGGTGCTTTCCTGCAGGAAGCTTGGAAGGGTAAGCATTAACTAATTGATGGACCCGACAGGCTTTTGTTACCCATTCAGTTATTTCCTTCACTGTGAGTCGGTTAGTGGAAAACTCTGTTCTTGATCCTTCAGGAATGCCTGCAGATTCTTTGAACCATGGTGAGTGAGTTGATGTACATTTTCTACTGACATAGTTAGAGCCGTGACTCTTGGAATTTCTACTGAAGGATTTAGAAATTCCACTTGGGGGCCTTCAGGGTTAAAAGTTATTTTGGCCCAGAGCTTGGTGAGCAGATCTCTGCCCATCAATGGGGCCAGGCATTCTGGGATTACTAGGGAGAAATGATGGATTTTTCCTTTCCCCAAGTCAATGGTCCTCTTAGTTGTCCAAGTCCGATATTTACTGCCATTAGTTTTTTGAACTAGAGACCTTTTATTAGATAGAGCGCCTATTGTGGCTTTAAGGGCTGAGTATATTGCCCCTGTATCCAGTTTACTGGGGTCTCCTCCACTTCAAAAGTTTCCCTGAGCTCGGGGAAGGGATATGAGACCCGACTTTCTTAGTCATCCTCCAGAGTCAGAATGGCTGGCTGGCCTGGCTGTCACTTTCTAAGGCAATTTTGACCCAGTGTCCTTTTTCTTTAGAGTAGGCACATTGATCTGAGGCCAGGGGTGGCCTCTGTCGTGGGCCAACTTATCCCTTCTTGTCTCCCTGTTTCTTAATTTCTGGCCTATTTGTTGTTGTGACCAGGACCTTAGTCAACACCTTAGTCTGCCTTTTGCTTCATTAACCTCACTTTGCTCCCTTCTCTTCCTCAGTTTCTCTCTTATAGTATATCTTCTCAGATTCTCTGACAAAATCTCTCAAAGTGATATCTTGTAATCAATCTAAGCTTTGTAAATTTGTTTTAATATCGATTGCAGTTTGCCCATCATGACAGATGCCTTCTGATTCTCTGCCTGAGGATCGAAAGGAATATATGTCCTATATGACTCCATAATTCTCTCTAGAAACATAGAGGGAGATTCATCTGGCCCTTGAATAATCTCTCTTACCTTGGCCAAATTAGTTGGTCACTAGCGGCTGTTTGGAGACCCAGTATTAGAGCCCAGCTATAAGTGGACAGAAGCTCCCTACTTTCAAAGGTGTTGGGGTCACAGTTGGGTCGGTTAAAG
This sequence comes from Callospermophilus lateralis, assembly GCF_048772815.1. Taxonomy (NCBI): domain Eukaryota; kingdom Metazoa; phylum Chordata; class Mammalia; order Rodentia; family Sciuridae; genus Callospermophilus; species Callospermophilus lateralis. Next base: position 554,241 of record NW_027511026.1, on the reverse strand, counting down.
GGAAAGCCGGCTTTGATTATGTTGGGTAGTTGTGTCGGATGAACATCTGGTCCGAGGATATTTTTTTCTAGGTTCCTGGAGGATTCCCTTTTGTTCCTCTGTCTTGAAGAGAGTTCCTAGGAGTTGTTGGCAGTCTTCTGAAGTAGGCTGTTGTGAAAACATTAATGACTCAACCACACCTGAGAGCTGTGTTGGGTCCTCGGAAAAGGGGGATTGTAATTTTTTAAGTTATATAGGTCTGGAGAGAGGCCAATACTGGTAGGCTTGCATTTTTCCCCCATGGCCATCGATAACCATTGGCCTCTAGGGAAGGAGGGGGAGCATCCCGAGAGTTCCAGGGTTTTCAATCTTTTGCCACCAGCGCATTCCTTTAGCTGGGCCAGCTTCCTCCATGGGAGAAGGTGCTGTGTGTGCCACAGGGAAATTATCTGGAGGGCGCTGGGCCGGCTTAGCTTCCTGCAATGGACGAGAGGCTGAGTCAGCAGCAGGGGAATCACTTAGAGTGTGTTGGGGGCTGGGGAACCAGGGCAGGGGATAAGGAGGGGGAGGAGAGTCCAGTAGAGTCAAATCTGGTGACTCAGGGAGAACAGAGGGTGGAGGAGAAGAAGAAGAAGAGTGTTTGAGAGTTCCTGGGGGAAGAAGTTGGAGCAGGGGCAGCGGCAAGGATAGGCTTCACCAATGGAGGAGGAGCTTTGCAGAGGTCCTGCTGAGTTAAGATACATGGCTGTTGATCCAGATGGCTATGTGGCCCTGGCTAAAAGCCAATATCTCTGACTTTTTAAATTAGTGGGAAGTAGAAAGATCCTTCTAGGGGCCATTCAACTCCAAATGTTGGCCATTCTGAGGTACAGAGAATCTGCAACATCCGGCACTTTACTGAAAAAGAAAGATTCTGAGCCCTTAAGCGGTCTTTGGTGCAGTGATCAAGGGTCAGGGAAAAAGGCATTGAAGTGCGCTGTTCCATAATTAAAGATACACAAACAGTGAAAGCAACGACACATGACACAGACAAGACAAGACAATAAAGACAGGCAATGGACGTCCAACACTGAGACCAGGACTGAGTTGCCAGCAAAACCCGATGGGCTGGCAATACCGAATCCGAATCAAAATATCACTGAGTCGAGGAGACTATTGTTCCTCATTTTCCGGAGTCCTCTGTGGTGTCCTCCAGAGACATGGCTTGAGTTCTGTAACACCACTGTCAGGCATCGTCAGAGAGAGCTCACACTCTTCATTGACAGTCAATTTGCCAAGCCCTAACCTGAAACCTGAAACCAGAAAGAGGCGCCTTACTTACCTGAGAGGGGTCCTTTGGGATCTCTCGTCCACAACTGTTCGATCTAGGTGGAACCTCCATATGTAAAGGTCGGGCTAGCGTCAGAAGAAGGGACAACCAAGAGACTTTATCATGCAACAGCAAAGGATTTACTGGGGGTCCAGCATGTTTGAGCTCAGAACTCACTTGAACAGAGCAGAGAGCCCTGAGAACAGCTTAAATAGAGCTTATATACTTTCCTTGGAGAGGGCAGAGAGGGAAGTTTATTGATGAGTCTGGGTGACTGGGCGGTTTGCGTGCAACCAGGTGAGGGAGTACATTCTGCAGTTTGGCAGTAGGGAACGGCACATTCTGGGAACAAGATTAGCAAATATTCTCAAAATTTCAAAAGTGTTTTGTTAAGCATACAGAAAAACAGGAAGTGACAAGTACCTATTTTATTAAGCTTTCACTACTGACTATCCCTTTTTTACTGGATGTTCTCTTCTACATTCAATCATCCAAGGTACAAGGTCCTATGCCCCTGTATATGGATTTATCTGAGACAACTTTGCAGAAAGTAATTCAAAGATATGGATATCAATCAGGGGCCCAATGCCCTTCTGGGCTTCAAATCTTATTTAGATTTCTGTTTTCATACATATATTTCACCTATGTTTTATATATACATATATATCATAGTATATATATTTCATCCACGATTTCACAAATTTACAGGCATTTGTTTCACGTTCAATCAATTCCTTCTTCAGAACACATGTATTCCTCCAGGTCTCTTGACTGGTATTTTCATGAGACTTCTTGCCAAACACATTATTATTGATTTCCATAATCACTTTTGAAGCAAAACTCACACACTGTTCATGATAAACCATAACCCTAATATTACCATTAAATGTGGAACTGGTTGGAATGAATGATTGTATATCAATATAAGATTTTCTGTATATTTTCATGTATCAATTCAAAAAATTATTTAAAATTGGAACCAGTTATATTATTTATTCTCAGTATGGTCTATTCATGCATTATCTCTATATCCAATGACACAGCGTACACCTATTGTACCCCCAATACTAATTTATACGTCTTCAAAATATTGCTCAAAGAAATGGTGGAAGAAATACTCATGTCACCTGATCTCCTTATACATTTTATCACAGTAATATTCTGGACACAAAAAGCAAAGTTTACACTTATGATTGTACCAGAGCTTTCATTGAAATGAGCTTCCTCACCATTTAATGGTTCCTGAATGAATTGTAAGCCACAATGGCTCCAACTTCAACCTTGTAAAATGGATAGATGAATACCATGAAATTTTTGAAATTCGCATGATGAGGTGGCAATGAAGAACATTTGGATGTCCTGTTGCTGATCATTATTATACCAGACAGTGCCTTGATTGATGGGTATAATGAAAATGGTGTAGAACTGAGATGCCGGTTAGTTGAAAACTGCAGAGTAGTTGGCCCAGAGCAGTGATGTGCAGGTGTGTGATAAAATATTTGTGGTGGTGCCATGTGGATCTGCCATTGACTTCCAAATGGCTTTTAGCTGATATGGTGCACCAAGCAGACCCTTATATGTAAAGGCGTCTTGTTATATGGAGAGGTTTCAGGGCAATGTTTAGAATCAGTTTGCTATCGTCAAGGGGGCAAGCATATGGGATAGAAGCATGGTTGGTGCGTTCTCCTGCAGACTCTGAACCACCACATGTCACAAAACTCCCTCCAACACTGTGTCCCAGTTGAACTCCTTGTATTTCGTGAAGCAAATACCAATCTCCCAGTGCAGCAGCAAGAAACACCACGAAAATTGGAGGATGACCAAATGGCTTCACAGTCCACATGGGAGACACTTCGGCCCAGTGGCCTCAGTTTACCTACAAAGAGAGAATTCAGCACCGCTGCCTCATGATCATTGGAAAATAAGAAACCATGTTCTCCAGGTAACATAGATGCAGACCCAGCTTTGATGGTTTCATGACAAATGAAGATAAAGCTCCTGACAACAACATATATTTCAAGTGCCACACCTCAGAGGCAGTTTCTCCAGAATTCTTTTGGCCAGCAGAGCTCCATGGTTGTGTAGTGTTTACACTGTCCCGTACTTTTGGAAACTCCTCTACCAGCTCCCAGGTTGGGAACTCCTGAGCATTTTCCATTCCAGATTTGTATTCACAGATTTTCAAACTCTTCCCCTCTAATTGTGTCTCACTGGGCCAAAGGTAATGTCAAGGCATTGTTCTGGATGAGAGTTGGAAGTTTATTGTGTAGCACATATTTGCATACACATTGGATTCATTATCCTATTTACCATTTGAAATACTGAATCCCTGACACTAACCCATACCCTAATAGACTCTGACTACTTATCCTAAAATGATGGAGAAAAAGAAACCTAACAGGATAGAAATACAGGCCTTTCATAGGAGGCATGGTGTATACTTGGATTTTCCTTCTGCTTTATCAAGGGTATGTGTTATCATTCTTGTCAACCTTTCATTGGAATATTTCTCCATGAGTTTTTAAAGTTAACACATATGTAAATTCCTGTCTCCTTTTCTGTGTAGCCTATTCAGAACATGTATATTTTTATGCATATATAGACTTCTACCTGGTATCACATGTACATTCTTGTGAGCAAACTGACTTTGGAATTTACAAATTATGAGAATACATCACTGCCCCTAAATACTGATGGAACTGAAAATTCAACCTATGGGTGAGCTTCCTAGTGAACAACATTAAACATAAATCCATGTTCAGTAAAATTAATATTTTTAGGTATGTGGATGATATATATTTCATGATAAATTTCGATTGGCATATGTATTGCTACATTTTAATGTGTGTGTGTGTGTGTGTGTGTGTGTGTGTGTGTGTATATATATATATATATATATATATATATATATATATATATACTCTCCAGATTTTCCAAAATATGAAATATATGTGTCTTATTATACACTCCGTAAATTCATTCTAGTTCGTGTATGTGGATTTATAATCAACATTTCACATTTCACAAGATTATTATCAGAAATATTCAACCACCTGAAATACATATTTGTTTCCTAGTACTGAAAACTAACTTCAGTGAATGGTCCTTATATATCCTAATATTTCTATAGTAACTGACCAGGATTAACATCAATGCAGTTAGATTCCTATGGGACATGATATGTATTTTGAAGTTTGTTTTTATTCAACACTGGTACATTACTTTTTCTTCAGTTTATGGACATCATAGGATATATCCTTTCATCCACAAGTTCACAAATTTATAGGCATTTGGTTCACTTTCAATCACTTCCTCTTTCAGAAAACATGTATTCCTTTATGATTATTTAGTGGTCTTTCCACTAGACTTCTTTCTAAACATTATTTTCGATTCTTTAATCATTTTTGAAGCAAAACTCACACACACTTCATGATAAACCGTAACCCTAATGTTACCATTAGAAGTACACAAAGTACACCTATTTGTACTCCCAATACTAATTGATACATGTTCAAAATATTGCTCCCAGAAATGGTGAAAGAAATACTCATGTCACCTGATCTACATATACATTTTATCACAGTGATATTCTGGACACAAAATGCAAAGATCACACTGATGATTGTAACAAAGCCTAAATGGAAAGTGAGCATGAATTACTAAAAACATCCATGTCCAGGTTACTTAATGCTCTCAAATGTCAATCCTATTGGTGACTACATGTTTGTTTCTTCCTTAGATTATATATTCAACCTCAACCCTGTGAAAATGTTTAATCCTATTACTCACTTTATAATTTGTCTGATTTCCTAATGTCTCTATTGATATCTGCTTTCCTACATATTTTCCCCAGTTCATCAATGTGACTGACTCTTCACATGTGCTGATATTTACATTCACTCTCTACCCGAAACCCTATTGCTGAAGAACTTTTGGTCCAGATCCTATATTCACTCTTCTTTCTAAACCTTCCGACTATCTTCCTAATCCTACCGACTCTCACTTTTTGACTGGATGTTGTCTTCCACATTCAGTCATCCAAGGCACAAGGTCCTATGCCATTGTATATCGATTTATCAGAGACATCTGTGCAGAACATAATTCAAAGCTAAGTATCCCAATCAAGGGCTCAATAGCCGTCCGGGCTTCAAATCTTACATACATTTCGGTTTTCATACTTACATTTCACCTGTATATTCTTTTAAATATTGCAGGTTCCAAATACCATTATTCATCCCCCAAATTATTTCTAACCCAAATCGAACCTGTTGTTAATCCTAAGCATACACTCTTCCCTCAATCTAACTACAGAAGAGCATGGACAGAGTTGGTCTTACAATAGAGGAATGTAGGTGATCTTCCACCTGCTGAGAACCTCAGAGTTCCATGCAGATATGATCCTTGGAAAAGTTGTAGGCAGCTATGAAGGACCTGAGAGAGCAAAACTTATTTTACATGGCAAACAACCTGGAGAGGATGAAAGGATGTGTCTGAATCAGCCTCTCTCTTCTTAATGTAGAGAAGATGGACCAAAGCAGGCCTGTGTGGAGAGAAGTTCCCCGTTGACTATGGTTGATATACCATTCTGACTTGTGAAAGTGTCACAGGAAGTAGGAGCACCCTCCATCTCATGGGACCATTTGAAGCAACTGTTAGAACAAAGTGGTTGCCAGGGCAGTGACCTCATTCATTTTTGAAGAAAGTGACTTCACCTCACTTACTTGGTGATGGAACTCTCTGAACTTGGGATCCAGGAAGCCAGGCACCCAGAGATAGTCCCAGTCGCTGTCCCAGTGGGATAACTTGTTTCGATTTACCAAGGACAGACAGTCTTTTTTGGTATCTACTGATGTGAAGATGGACAAATGCCAGGAGAGCTCTGTAGAGGGACCTTTCCTAAGAAAGCAGGTAGTCGCTCACAGTTGGTTCCTGTCAACTTCACAGAGTTGGCCGAGGAGACCAGATCTGAGACAGGAGAGGCCAATTCAGGGTAACATACTATGGTCGACCAGTCCGAGGACACTCTGGATAGTCAAAGACTTATTGGGGGTAGGAAGTGCCTTTGTGGTTGTTGGTGTAAGTTTGTGGTTTTTATTCATGTTCTCAGAATAGGTAGGAAAGGCAGTTTGTTTGGTATGGAGTGGAGTACTTCTAGAAAGCCGTTTGACAAGGCTAGTGTCTGTGTATCCCACTGTGTCCGTGTTTGTAGACATGAGAAAAGAGAATGCATCAATGAATACGTCCTGTCTAGTAGAAAGCTTCCCAGAATTCATCCTACCCAATTTATGAGTGGATTGTAGCTTGACTTATGGATGAGCAACCCCTACTATCCTCCTATGTTCCTGTTTTCTTCCTGAATTCTGGCCACTATCCAGAATAGGCTCATGTTTTTGTGTCCAAGATATGTGCCACCTCCAAGCTCTGTGACATGGCCATGTACTGGATAGCAGAATGGAGTGGCGAGCATCGCAGAAAATGCAGATATCAATGTGACCAGGAAAGTCTCAGTGGAGAAACCCTGCTTTGGGCCTTTTGCTTACCTATTGTTCTGTTGCCCTGAGTGTAAGAAAGTTTCTTGCCTCAGGCCACCCCTTTTTGAAGCCTGAAGAAAACAGTTTTCAAATGGAAATTAATGGGCATCACCTGTAGCTCTTTGGTTAATTGCTTTGGAAAGGGATGTGTCTGAATAAGCCTCTTGTCCCTGTGTCAGGCTATGAGTTAGATTCTCAGCACCTGATGGATCTAAAGTACGTTCCCATGTGTGTATCGAAAACCGAAATGTAAAAATATCAGTCATTCTGGAAGAAGTCTCTTGCCTTTCTCTGTTAGGTTCCTGACCTCCATCAAGTGAGAATAGGGATCCTTTGGTTAAAATGAGTTCTTCAAAGGCCTGCAGAGGGTAGACAATAGGTGCTTGTGTTTCCTCATTACTCCAAATCACATAAAGAATCTATACCTGACAGTCAGTAGGCCTCAAATTGGAGAATCAGAGCAGTATTAACGGCAGGCTTATTTGATCACTCCAGGTTCAGAGGAAAGGGGTCCAGTCCACCCTTACTTTAGGCAAAAGAGGGGCAAGGGAGCATATTTTGGACACTGTCTTGGGCTGCACCCATCATGTAAACCTTCAGCCAGAGGTTTTGATGAGTGTCTCAATGGAAGAAGATGTGGGCCATGTGGGAGTGTTTTGGTTTTAATTGTGGTTGGAAGAGATTACTTGGTCCACCTCAGCTGGAACTCTGGTGTGTTTCCCCTAAGAGACTGAGTTCTGGAACTGAACTCATACAAGTATTGCCATGAATTGCGTTGGGATTTTAGGAGGCCACGCATGAGAGTCGCCATTGGAAACTGAGATCTAGGCTCAGGGTGGCTTTCCACACAGCACTGGGAATCTCAGCCAGGATATCACATGATTTTTTTCTGAAAGTCTTGGCAGACATAGTTGAGAGTCAAAACAAACATGGACCTCACTTTGTAGACCTCAATGGGCCTGGATTCACGTGACCATTTTGCCACTTTTTTGGATGACTTGCCTGTGAGAGTTCTCCAGAGCATTCATTGAAATGAGCTTCCTCACCATTGAATGGTTCCTAAAATAATTGGAACTCACAGTGCCTCCAATATCATCCTTGAAAAATGGCTAGATAAATACCATGACATTTTTGAAATTCCCTTGACCAGGTGGTACAGGAGAACCTTTGGATGTACTGTTGCTGATCCTGAGTGTACCAGACAATGCCTTGATTGACTGGGTTTCATGAAAATGGTGTAGAACAGAGATGCCAGTAAGTTGGAGCCTACTGAGTAGTTGACCAAGAGCAGTGGTGTGCAGTTTTGTGATAAAATTTCTGTCCTGGGGCCTTGTGGATCTGCCTTTGACTTCCAAATGGCTTGTGGCTGACATGGTGCATCCTGCAGACTCTTATATGTAAAGGCATCTTTTTATAAGGAGAGGTTTAACCAAAATGTTCACAATCAGGTTATTATGGTCAAGGGGGCAAACTATGTGGGATAGAAGCCTGGTTGGTGCATTCTCCTGCAGATCCTGACCCACCATACCTGACAGAACTCCCTCCAGCTCTGAGTCCCAGTTGAGCTCCTTGTATTCCGTGAAGCAAATACCAAATTCCCAGTGCAGCACCAAGAAACACCACGAAATGTGGAGGATGACCAAATGGACTAACAGTCAACATGTGGATACACTTAGCCCCCGTGGCAACAATTTGCCTACAAAGAGAGAATTCAGCACTACTGCCTCATGTTCATTGGAAAATAAGAAAGCATATCCTCCAGGTCACAGAGAATCAGACCTAGCTTTGATGGTCTCACTAGAAAGGAAGCCAAAGCTCCTGACAACAACATATATTTCAAGTGCCCATCCTTAGAGGCAGTTTATCAAGAAGTCTTTAGGCAGGCAAAGGTCCATGTTTGTGGAGTGGTTTACCCTGTCTCTTACTTTTGGAAATTCCTCTACCATATCCAAGGTTGTGAACTCCTGATAATTTTCCATTGCAGATATGTATTCAAAGATTTTCTAACTCTTCTCCTCTAATTGTGTCTTACTTGGGGCGAAGGTGATGTCTAGGCATTGTTCTGGATGAGAGTGGGAAGATTTTGTGTAGCACATATTTGCATACACATTGCATTCATTTTCCTATTTTCATACGAAATACTGAATCCTTGACACTAACCCACACCCTTCTAGACTCTGAATACTAATCCTAATATGATGGAGGCAAATATCCCAAACACTAGAGAAATACAAGCAGTTCAGGGGAGGCATCATGTATAGTTGGACTGCCTTTTTGCATGATTTTTCGTAGGTGATACAAATCTAGTGAATTTTTAATTGAAATAGTTCTCCATTGATTTTAAAGTTCACTTATGTGTGAATTCCTGTCTCCATTTCTCTGGAGCCTATTCAGCACATGTATTTTTATATGCACAAATAGAATCCTACTTAGTATCACTCATACATTTTTGTGAAGTGGCTGACTTGGCAGAAAGAAATTCTGAGAAGAGATCACTCCTCCTAAATGCTTTTGGAACTGAAAATTCAACCTATGGGTGAGCTTCCTAGTTGAACAACATTATACATAAATCCATGTTCAGTAAAATGAATATATTTGAACCTGTGGATTATGTATATTTCATGATGAATTTTGTTTGGCATATATATTGCTACTTTTTAATGTGTCTGTGTGTGTTTTTTGTATATATATATATATATATATATATATATATATATATATATATATATATATACACTCTCCTGACTTTTCAAAATATGTAATATTTGTATCATATATACACTCCCTAAATTCATTCATGTTAATTAATGTGGATTTATAATCAAATTTTCACAAGTTTATGCTCAGATATATTCATCCACCTGGAATATATTTTTGTTTCCTAGTACTGAAAACTAACTTTATTAAATGGTCCTTACAAATCCTATTGTTTCTACAGTAACTGACCCAGTTTAACATCAATGCAAGTAGATTCCAATGGGACATGATGTGTATTTTGACGTTCATTTTAATTAAACACTGTTACATACTATTTCTTCGGTTTTTGCACATCATAGGATATATATTTCATCCACAAGTTAGTAAATTTATAGGCTTTTGTTATACTTACAATCACTTCCTGCTTCAGAACAAATGTATTCCTCTATGTTTCTTGACTCGTCTTTTCATGAGACTTCATTCCAAATACATTATTTTCCATTTCCATAATCACTTTTGAAGCAAAACTCACACACCCTTCATGATAAAACATAACCCTAATATTACCATTTGATGTATAACTCGATGGAATGAATGATTGTATATCAATATAAGATTTCTTATATATTTTCAGATATCAATTCAATCCATTATTTAAAGTTGAAACAGTTATATTATTTATTCACAGTATTGTCAATTCATGCATTACTTCTATATTCATAGACACAGGGTACAACTTTTGTACCCCCAATACTAATTTATACGTCTTCAAAATATTGCTCCCAAAATGTTAGAAGAAATACTCATGTCATCTGATCAACATATACATTTTATCCCAGTAATATTCAGATCACAAAATGCAAAGGTCACACTTATGATTGTACCAAAGCCTAAATGGAAAGCAATCCTGGATTACTAAAAACATTCATGTCCAGGTTGCCTATTGCTCTCAAATGTCAATGATATTGGTTAGTACATATTTGTGTCTTCCTAAGTTTATATATTGAAACTCAACACTGTTGATAATATCTAATCCTATCACTCACTTTATACGTTGCCTGATTTCATAATGTCTCTATTGATATCTGCTTTCCTACGTATTTTCTCCAGTTCATCCTATACTCACTCTTCGTCCTAATCCTACCAGCTATATTTCTAATCCTACCGACTATCCCTTTTTGAATGGATGTTCTCTTCTACATTCAATCATCCAAGTAAAGGTCAGGCGAGCGTTGGAGGAAGAGTCCACCAAGAGACTATCTCATGAAACAGCAAAGGGTTTATTGGGGGTCCAGCATGCTGGTACTCAGAGCTCACTTGAATAGAGTAGAGAGCCCTGAGAAAAGCTTAAGCAGAGCTCATATACTTTCCTTTGTGATGGCACGGAGGGAAGTTTATTGATGGGTCAGGGCAAGTAGGCAGTTTGCGTGCAACCGGGTGAGGGAGTACATTCTGCAGTTTGTCAGTTGGGGACAGCACATTATGGGAACAAGATTAGGAAACATTTCTCAAGAATTCAACAGTGTTTTGTTAAGCGTACAGAAAAAAAGGAAGTAACAAGTGCCTATTTTATTAACCTTTCATCCCCCAATTCTTCTTCTGGCTACTTTTAATCATAAAAGTGATCATTGCCGGGTGTCACATTCTATGTCTGCTAGTGGGGTATTACCATAAGTTCAACTTGTCCAATTTGAGCTTGGAGAAAAGAAATTACACGGTTTAGCAAACAGGATTTTATAGTTAGCAATAATATGAGGATTATTATTGGACTGGCCAGGGTTGATAAATTCATAGTTAACGAGGGGACTGTGTGAACCAAGACTCAAACCACCCTTTATGTGCCTCCCTCTCTCGTTGACACTCTTCAAGGCATTTTTTAATTTACTCATAGATTTTTTAACAACTCCACTATGGTCAGCATAAACACAACATTCTTCCATCGATGCAGAACAAAGGACCCCTTCTCTCATGAAGAGGAGGATCAACACTCGACTGTTCTGTAAAACAACTTCAGAGAGAGAGGTTAAAAATTCCTGAAAAGCTGTGATAGAGGTTTCTAATATCTTTAAGTTTTGGTGTATTGTTGCTTCTTATTGGGTCATTTGATGTGTCTCATGGACCAAGGCAGTAGTTCTTGTGCCCACCCCTGCAGCAACTCCTATTCCTAATAGGATGGCTAAAGTGAGGGATATATGTTCCCAGTGGAACCGGGTTTTATGGCCACCTATTTGATCTTCAAATGAGCCTGCATCATAATAAAGCACTCTGGGAAACATCTGCACCATTACACAATTAATCCCAGCTGTTGACCATTTGATGAAAACATAAACAATGTTTAAGTATATAGAATTATACTGTTTTAGGCACGGACAAGGCAAGGCACCTAAGATAGTACCAAAGACAGGGAGACAGTCCTGTTTGTTGCAAACGGTTTCAGAGGGCATTACTTCTGTTGTAATCAACTAATCCCCTGAAACCCAAGTTTCGGTAGTTTCAGAATTTTGTACCCAACATGTAAGGGAAGGGGCTCAGAAGTTCACAGTCTGCAGAAGTTCACAAAAGGCAGTTTTTTTCCTGCTTTTTCCTCTGTTCTGGGCAAGTTAACTTTTCAAGGACACCTGGGTGAGGGAGAGCTTTTTCTTCCCTTTATATTTTCCCCCTGCCAGCTGTTACCATGGAGCCCAGTTGGTAACATCTTTATCATAAAAATCTAGCCATCTCTGTGAAGCCCCAGCTCAAGGCCAGAGGCCTTGTTCACATATTTTGTGAAAAACTAGTAATGAGGTGTCTAGCGTAGGAGTGCTGATTGTTTTAGCCAGTGGCCAAGTAGAAGAGGGCAACACTAAAAGAGGAAGTTTATCTACTCTGAACTCTTTTATAGGGACTCTTTTGCTGAAAGCCCTAAAGTCAGCCATGGTGAAGACTTCTGGAGAAGGTCAGTTAAGACTTTTCTGAGGGCCTGGTACAGAGGGGGAAGACTGGGAAGGTGTGGCTGTGAGCAGCTCCATTGATCTGAATGAGGTAGGAGAGATGTAAAAGAATAATGGGAAAGGGGTCTGGGATTTTCCTAGAAACAAAAAGCTGAGCAGTAGAACAGGTAGAGCAAAGGGGAAGACGGGAGTTAGTATCCCTAAAAAACTGTGAGGGACTTTAAATTCTTAGTAACCTGTTTTCAGTGATGACAAAGAAATTTTAAAGGCCATTTTCATTTCATTTTGGATAGGGGTCTAAGGGCTCTCCTCAGCTGATTTGAGCTTTGGGTTAACTGGTAAGAGGACCTTCTGGGACCCGGTGCGGGCTCTGACAGGAGAAGAGATTAGTGAGTGGGTGGAGGGGTACCTATGTACCTGCTACCTCAGCAAGAGAGTAATGGTCTGAGAATTGGCGGAGGTTTGGGTTTTTGATCTAGAAATTGGAGGGGAGAAATCATGTTGCTGAGGTGGGAGTGACCGCTGCAGGTCTGGAGCAGAAGGCTGTGTGTGAGGATCTATTGGAGAAGCATAGTTCAGGATGTGAGCAAAGGAGGGAAAAGGCCTCCACATAGGGGAATCACCTTTCACCTTTTTGATCATTTGCAGAAGTTAAAAAGGTCATGCAGATTTGAGGATCAAGAGACCCCTCTGTGGGCCATCGGTTTTGGTTATCTAATTGGTAATATGGCCAATGCTTTGTACAGAAATTGATTAGGAGTTTGGGTTCCATTAGGCACTTCCTGTATGCTCACATCCCCATGACTTACAGAAGAAGTCGGCTATCCCCCAACACAGCCGTGAGTTTTGTGTCTTTGATAGACCGCCGGGCAAACAGTAATCTAGGCCAGCCAACCTGCATCTGCCTCATGTGTCGCTACATCCATAATGATTGTTTCCATTATCTATTGTGTAGAAGGGATTTAATGGAATTTTAGTGGGATCCTCTTCATCAGGTATATCCCAATAGGAAAGACCTATACCCAGCTGACAAATATCTGGGGGGAGAGATGGCCACCAGGTCCCTAAATGGGCTGTATGCAAGATAGACCATACTTCTTTTCCAGTAGGATTGTGATCAGCCATCGCTGCTGAACGGGCTGATGAGGGTTAGTACTACTGGTGGTGAAGGGGAGAGTCTATAGCCTTATCCACATGGCGAATACACAATTTGAAAGTGTTACCAGTCTTTTCCAGTTTCCAGTCAGAGTCTGGACAGGCCGCAGGCTTGAGATGAGAGATATGGATACAGGAAGAGATTCTGTCTACCTTTACTGCTGTAGGTGTTATAAGTAGCACCTGCTATGGTTCTTTCCATCTTGGTTCCAGGGATGACACCTGATGTCATGTTACCTAGACGAAGTCTCTTACTTGATATCGATGTGCAGTTCCCTCGTCCCCAGTTTGGTAGGCAGTGGCCATCTGTTTTCGCAGGTATCCCTGAGTTCTTTTAAGAACTTTAAGTCTTTCAAGCAAGGGGGTGTGGAAGGGATCGTTAGGTCTTAGAGTTGGGGTTAGGTCCCGTCCTGGAGAAGAGGCACCATAGAGAATTTCATAGGGGGTGAGGTTACACAAAGAAACAGAGGGAGTATTTCTTGCATTAAACAGTGCATAAGGCAGGAGCATAGTCCAATCTTTTATGCCGGTCTCTAAGCTTAATTTTGTTATGGTCTCTTTAATGGTTCTATTCATTCTTTCTACCTGTCCTGAACTCGGTGGTCTATAAGCACAATGTAACTTCCAATTAATCCCCAGGGTCCTGGCAAACCCCTGACTTACCTGAGCCACAAACGCCGGTGCATTATCAGACCCTATTACTTTAGGGAGGCCGTTTCTTGAAAAAATATCTTCCAGGATCATTTGACCACCATTTGTGTTGTTTCTTTTTTTTCTTTTTTCTTTTTTTTTTCCTGGGGAGGGCTTCAATCCATCCTGAAAATGTATATACAAAGACTAGGAGATATTTCAGTCCATCCCTTGCTGGGTTAATTTTAGTTAAGTCCACTTCCCAGAATTGTCCTGGTCTGGCTCCTCGTAGGTGCTTTCCTGCAGGAAGCTTGGAAGGGTAAGCATTAACCAATTGATGGACCCGAAAGGCTTTTGTAACCCGTTTAGTTATTTTCTTTCGCTGTGAGTCGGATAGTGGAAAACTCTGTTCTTGATCCTTCAGGAATGAATGCAATTTCTTTGAACCAAGGTGAGTGAGTTTATGTACATTTTCTACTGTCATATTTAGAGCCATGACTATAGGAGTTTTTACTGAAGGATTTAGAAATTCCAATTGGGGGCCTTCAGGGTTAAAAGTTATTTTGGCCCGGAGCTTGGTGAGCAGATCTCTGCCCATCAATGGGGCAGGGCATTCTTGGATTACTAAAAAGGAATGATGGATATTTTTTCCCCCTGGTCCATGGTCCTCTTAGTTGTCCAAGCTCGATATTTACTGTAATTAGCCCCTTGAATTAGAGACCTTTTATTTGAAAGAGAGCCCAATGGGGCCTTAAGGGCTGAGTATATTGCCCCTGTATCTACTTCATAGTTTACTGGGGTACCCTCTACTTCAAAAGTTACCCTGACCTCTGTGAGGAGATCTGAACCCCGACGTTCTTAGTCATCCTCCAGAGTCAGAATGGCTGGCTGGCATGGCTGTCTCTTTCTAGGGCCCTCTTTGACCCAGAGTCCATTTTCTTTACAGTAGGCACATGGATCTGAGGCCAGGGGTGGCCTTTAGTGTGGGCCCAGGTATTCCTTCCTGTCTCCATGTTTCTTATTTCTGGCCTATTTGTTTTTGAGACCAAGACCTTAGTCAATGCCTTAGTCTGTCTTTTTCTTTTATCCTCCCTTTGCTCCCTACTCTTCCTCAGTTTCTACCTTATAGTATACCTTCTTGGCTTCTCAGACTAAATCTCTCAAAGTCATATCTTGTAATCCATCTAAGCATTGTAACTTTCTTTTAATATCCAGGGCAGCTTGCCCAATAAAGGCCATCATGCGTATGCATTTTGATCCTCTGCCTGAGGATTGAAAGGAGTATATCTCCTATATGCCTCCATAATTCTCTCTAGACACATAGAGGGGGAATCATCAGGCCCTTGAATAATCTCTCTTACCTTGGCCAAATTTGTTGGTCACCTAGCGGCCACTAAAATACCCGCAATTAGAACCCGGTGATAAGTGGACAAATGCTCCCTACCTTCAAAGGTGTTGGGGGCCCAGTTGGGTTGGTTCAAGGGAAAGCCGTGTTGAATATTTTGGGAAGTTGTGTCGGTCACCCATCTGGTCCGAGAATATTTTTTTCTAGCTTCCAGGAGGATTCTCTTTTGTTCCTCTGTCATGAAGAGAGTCCCTAGGTGTTGTTGGCAGTCATCCCAATTAGGCTGGTGTGAAAACATCAATGACTCAACCACACCTGATAGCTGGGTGGGGTCCTCGGTAAAAGGGGGATTGTTATTTTTCCAGTTATATAGGTCTGAAGAGGAGAAAGGCCAATATTGATAGTCTTGCATTTTTTCCCCAAGGACGTCGACAGTCACTGGCCCATAGGGATAGAGGGGGAGCATCACAGGAGTTCCAGCATTTTCAAATATTCACCGCCAGCGAGTTCCTTTAGCTGGACCAGTTTCCTCCAGCGGAGGAGGGGCTGTGTGTGCAGCGGGGGAGTTATCTGGCGGGCGCTGGGCTGGCTTAGCTTCCTCCAATGGTGGAGAGGCTGAGTCAGCAGCAGAGGAATCACTTAGAGGGTGTTGGGAGTTGGGGGATGTTGGCATGAGATAAGGAGGGGGAGGAGAGTCCAGTAGAGTCAAATCTTTGAATTAGGGAGAACACAGGGTGGAGGAGGAGGAGGAGCAGAGGGTTTGAGAGATCATGGGGGAAGGAGTAGGAGCAGGGGCAGGGGCAAGGAAAGGCCTAACTCATGGAGGAGGAGATTTGCAGAGGTCCTTCCAAGTAAAGATATATGGCTGTTGATCTGGATGGCTATGTTTCCCTGGCTGAAAGACAATATCTCTTACTTTTTAAATTAGTGGGAAGTAGAAAGATCCTTCTAGGGGCCATCCGAATCTAAAGGTGGGCCATTCTGAGTCACAGAGAGTCTGCTAGGTCCAGGGTTTTACTGAAAAAGAAAGACTCTGAGCCCTTAAGTGTACTTTGGTCCAGTGATCAAGGGTCAGGGACAGAGGCATTGAAGTGCTCTGTCCCATAATGAAAGGTACACAAACAGTAAAAGCAACGACACACGACACAGACAAGACAAGAAAATAAAGACACGCAATGGACGTCCAACACTGAGACCAGGACTGAGTAGCCGGCAAAACCCGATGGGCTGGCAATACCGAATCTGAAACTAAATTTCACTGATTCGAAGAGACTATTGTTCCTCGATTCCAGAATCCTCAGCGGCGTCCCCCAGGTACGTGGCCTGTGGCTCTGTGACACGTCTGTCAGCCACCATCGGAGAGAGCTCACACTCTTCATTGACAGCCATTTTGCCAAGCCATAACCTGAAACCTGAAACCAGAAAGAGGCACCTTACATACCCCAAGAGAAGCCTGTTGGGGTCTCTCATCCGCCGCTGCCGGATCTCGGTGGAACATCCATATGTAAAGGTCGGGTGAGTGTCACGGGAAGAGACCACCAAGAGACTGTCTCATGCAAAAGCAAAGGGTTTATTGGGGGTCCAGCATGCTGGGGCTCAGAGCTCACTTGAATAGAGCAGAGAGCCCTGAGAACAGCTTAAGCAGAGCTTATATATTTTAATTGGAGAGGGCAGGGAGGGAAGTTTATTGATGGGTCCGGGTGAGTGAGATGTTTGCGTGCAAACGAGCGAGGGAGTACATTCTGCAGTTTGGCAGTTGGGGTCAGCACATTCGGGAAACAAGATTAGGAAACAGTTCTCAAGATTTCAACAGTGTTTTATTAAGCATACAGGATAACAGGGAGTGACAAGTACCTATTTTGTTAAACACTCACTACCGAATATACTTTACCAGATTTCCTAATGTCTCTATTGATATCTGATATATTTCCTACATATTTTCAACAGTTCATCATTGTGACTGACTCTTCACATGTGTGGACATTTACATTCACTCTATACAAAAAACCCTATAGCTAAATAACTTTTGGTTCAAATACTATACTCACTCTCCTTTCTAAACCTACCGACTATCTTTCTAATCCTACCGACTATCCCTTTTTAACTGAAAGTTCTTTTTGACAATCAATCATCCAAGGTACAAGGTCCTATGCAATTGTATATCGATTTATCTGAGACATCAGTGCAGAAAATAAAACAAAGCTAAGTATCACAATCAAGGGCCCAATGCCCTTCTGGGCTTCAAATCTTACCTCGATTTCTGTTTTCATACTTATATTTTACCTATATATTCTTGTAAATATTGCAGGTTCCCAATACCATTATATATCCAGCAGAATGATTCCTAATCCAAATCAAACCTGTTATTAACCGTAACAATACACTGTTCCCACAATCTAAATTTACAGAAGAGCAGAGACAGAGTTGGTCTTACAATACAGGAATGTAGGGGATGTTCTAACTGCCGAGAAACTCAAAGGTCCATGCAAAAATGATCCCTGAAGAAGTAGTGGCTAACTGGGTAACTATGAAGGAACTGAGAGAGCAAAAGTCATCTTCCATTGCAAACAACCTGGTCAGGATGAAGGGATGTGTCTGAATCAGCCACTCTCTTCTTAATGTAGAGAAGAAGGACCAAACCAGGCCTGTGTGGAGAGCTGTTTCCAGTTGCCTATGGTTGATATACCATTCTAACTTGTGAAAGTGTCACAGGAAGTAGGGGTAGCCTCCATTTCATGGTACCCTTGGAAGCAACTGTTAGGACAACATGGTTGCCAAGGCAGTGACCTCATTCAGTTCCTGATGGAAGTGACCTCACCTCACATCCTTGGTGATGAAAATCTCTGAACTTGGGATTCAGGAAGCCAGGCACCCAAATCCAGTCCCAGTCCCTGTCCCTGTGTTCTCACTTCTTTGGATTTACCAAGGACAGAGTCAGTCTTTCTTATTACCTACTGATGTGTGCATGGCCAAATGCCAGGAAAGCTCTGAAGAGTGGCCTTTCCTGAGAAAGCATGTATTGGCTCACTGTTGGCTCCTGACAACTTCATGGAGTTCACCAAGGAGACCAGATCTGAGAAAGGACAGGCCATTTTGGGAAAACATTGTATGGCCCACCAGTCAGAGGACACACCGGATAGTCAGAAACCTACTTGGGGAAAAGAGGTGCCTTTGTGGGTGTGGGTGTGTGTTTGTGGTTTTGTCTCATGTTCTGAGAATAGGTAGGAAAGGTGGTTTGTGTGGTTTGGAGTGAACTGTTTCTAATAAGTGATTTGACAAGGTGACTGTTTCTATTTCTGTGTATCCCAATGTGTCCGTGGTTGTAGACATTAGAAAAGAGAATGCATCAATGGATGTGTCCTGTCTAGTAGAAAGCGTTCCAGCATTCATCCTGCCAAATTTATGAATGCAATGCAGCTTGCCTTATCAATGGGCAACACCTGCTATATTCCTAAGTTGCTGTATTCTTCCTGAATACTGGCCACTCTCCAGAATAGGCTCATGGTTGTGTGTCCAAGATATGTACTACGTCCAAGCTCTGTGACATAGCCATGTACTGGATAGCTGAAGGAATGGCGAGCATCTCATAAAACTCAGATATCAGTGTGACCAGTAAGTTTCAGTGGAGAAACCCTGCTTTGGGCCTTTTGCTTACCTTTTGTTCTCTTCCCATGTATGTCAGCAAAGTCTTTGCCTCAGACCACAGCTTTGTGAAGCCTGAAGAAAACATTTTTTAAATAGAAATTAATGGGCCTCACCTGTGGCTCTTTGCTTAATTGCATTGGAAAGGGATGTGTCTGAATCAGCCTCTTGGCGCTGTGTGAGGCTGTGGCTTAGATTCTCAGCACCTGATATATCTAAAGAAAGATCCCATGTGTGCATCCAAAACCAAAATGGGCAAAAGAGTAGTCATTGGGGATGAAGTCTTTCGCCTTCCTCTGTAAGGGTCCTGACCTCCATCAAGTGAGAATAGGGATCCTTTGTTTCAAATTAGTTCTTCAAATCCCTGCAGAGGCTAGCCCATAGGTGCTTGGGTTTTCTCATGACTCCAATTCACATAAAAAACCTAAACCCCAGAGTCAGTAGTCCTCAATTTGGAGAAGCAGAGCAGTATTAACAGCAGGTCTTTTGTTCACTCCTGGATTACAAGAAGGATGTCCAGGGCACCCTGACTTTAGGCAAATGAGGGGCAAGGGAGATTATTTTGGACACTGCCTTGGCCTGCGTCCTTCATGGAAAACTCCAGCCAGAGATAAAAATGAGTGTCTAGATGGAATAAGATGAGGATCATGTTGGAGTATTTTGGTTTTAAATGAGGTCATTTGTGTGGGTGTTGGAAGAGATGTGTGGGTCAACATAGGCTTGAACTCTGGTTTGATTCCCCTTAGAGACTGAGTTCTGGAACTGACCTCAGAGAAGTACTGCCATGAATTTTGTTGCAATTTTAGGAGACCACGCATGAGAGTCGCCCTTGAAAACTGAGATATAGGCCCAGGATGGCTTTCCACAGAGCACTGGAAATCTCAGCCAGCATATCACATGATTTTATTCTGAAAGACTTGGCAGCCATAGTTTAGAGTCAAAACACACATACACCTCACATTGTAGAACTCAATAGGCCTGGCTTCTTGTGACCTTTTGGCCACTCTTTGGGAAGCCTTGCCTGTGAGAGTTCTTCAGATCTTTCATTGAAATGAGCTTACTCAGCATTTCATGTTTCCTGAATGAATTGAAACCCACAGTGCCTCCAACTTCAACCTTGAAAAGTGGATACATAAATATCATAATTTTTTTAAATTCCCATGACCAGTTGGCACTGGAGAAACTTTGGATGTCCTGTTGCTGATCATGAGCATACCAGACAGTGTCTTGATTGACTGGGTTTGGTGAAAATTATGTAGCACAGAGATGCCAGTAAGTTGGAGCCTGCTGAGTAGTGGCCCTAGAGTAGTGGTGTGCAGGTGTGTGATAAAACATCTGTGTTGTGGCTATGTGAATCTGCCATTGCCTACCAAATTGCTTGTGAGTGACATGGTGCAGGTAGCAGACGCTTGTATGAAAAGGCATCTTGTTATATGGAGAGGTTTCAGGGCAATGTTCAGAATAAGTTTGCTATGGTCAAGGGGCAAAGCATTGTGGGATATAAGCCTG
This sequence comes from Callospermophilus lateralis, assembly GCF_048772815.1. Taxonomy (NCBI): domain Eukaryota; kingdom Metazoa; phylum Chordata; class Mammalia; order Rodentia; family Sciuridae; genus Callospermophilus; species Callospermophilus lateralis. The sequence goes on along the minus strand of NW_027511026.1, from coordinate 533,514 downwards.
GTTAGTGCATTCTCCTGCAGACCCTGACCCACAACACGTGACAGAACTCCCTCCAGCACTTTGTCCCAGTTCAACTCCTTTTATTTCATGGAGCAAATACCAAACTCCTAGTGCAACAACAAGAAACACCACGAAAAGTATAGGATGACCAAGAGACTTCACAGTCCAAATGGGGAGACACTTAGGCCCCAGCTGCCACAGTTTACCAACGAAGAGAGAATTCAACACTGCTGCCTCATGTTCATTGGTAAATAAGAAACCATGTCCTCCAGGTCACGTAGATGCAGATCTAGCTTTGATGGTCTCACTACAAAGGAAACTAAAGCTCCTGAAAACAACGTATATTTCAAGTGCCCAACCTCAGAGGCATTTTCTGCAGAAGTCTTTAGGCCAGCAGAGCTCCATGTTTGTGGAGTGTTTACACTGTCCCTTACTTTTGGAAACCCATCTACCAACTCCAAGGTTTTGAACTCCTGAGCATATTCCATTCCAGATATGTATTCACAGATAGGAATATAGAGATAAAATATAAGTATGAAAACAGAAATCTAGGTAAGATTTGAAGCTCAGAAATGCATTGGGCAACTGATTGCGATACGTAGCTTTGAATTACGTTCTAGATACATGTTTCAGAAAAATCGATATACAATGGCATAGGATCTTATACCTTGGATGATTGAATGTAGTAGAGAACATCTACTCAAAAAGGGATAGTTGATAGGATCAGGAAGATAGTCAGTATGTTTCGGAAGAAGAGCGAGTATAGGATTTGGACCAAAGATCTTTAGCAATAGTGTTTCCGTTACAGAGTGAATGTCAATGTCAGCACATGTGAAGGGTCAGTCACAATGTTGAACTGCGGAAAATATGTAGGAAAGTAGATATCAATAGAGACATTAGGAAATCAGGCAAAAGTATCAAGTGAGTGAAAAAATTAAACATTTTCAACAGTTTTGAGGTTGAATATATAATCTTAGGAATAAACAAATATGTAGCCAGCAATAGTATTGACATTTGAGAGCATTAGGCAACCTGGTCAGGGATGTTTTTAGTAATCCATGTTCAGTTTACCTTTAGGCTTTGGTACAATCATACGTGTGGCTTTTGCATTTTGTGTCCAGAATATTACAGTGATAACATGCATATGTAGATCAGGTGACATGAGTATTTCTTCCACCATTTCTGGGAGCAATATTTCAAATATGTATAGATTAGTATTGGGGGTACAACCAGGTGTACCCTGTGTCTATGAATATAGAGATAATGCATGAATAGACCATACTGTGAATAAATAATATAACTTGTTACACTTTAAACAATGTATTGAATTGATATCAGAAAATATATAAAAAATCTTTTATTGGTATATAATCATTTATTCCAACCAGTAATACATCTAATGGTGATATTACAGTGATGGTTTATCATGAAGTGTGTGTCCGTTTTGCTTCTAAAGTGATAAAGAAAATCGAAAATAATGTGTTTGGATAGAAGTCTCATGAACAGACCAGTCAAGAAACATGGAGGAATACATGTGTTCTGAAGCAGGAAGTGATTGAAAGTGAAACAAATGCCTATATATTTGCTAACCTGTGGAGGAAATATATATCCTACGATGTGCATAAAATGAAGAAATTTTAATGTCCCAGTGTTGAATAAAAATGAACATCAATATACACATCATGTCCTATAGGAATCTACTTGCTTTGATGATAAACTGTGTCAGTTACTGTAAAAATATTAGGGTTTGTAAGCACGATTCACTGAAGTTAGTTCTCAGGACGAGGAAACAAATATGTATTTCAGGTGGTTGAATGTTTCTGAGAATTATCTTATGAAATGTTGATTTTATATCCACATACATGAATATGAATGAATTTAGATAGTGTTTAATAAGACACATGTTTTTCATATTTTGAAAAATCTAGAGAGTATATATATATATATATATATATATATATATATATATATATATACACACACACATATAAAACTCATGGAGAAATATTACAATGAAAATTTGACAAGATTTATAACACATACCCTTGATAAAGCAGAAGGCAATTCCAAGTATATACCATGCCTCCTATTAAAGGCCTGTATTTCTATTCTGTTAGTTTTCTTTTTATCCATCATATTAGCATTAGTAGTCAGAGTCTATTAGGGTATGTGTTAGTGTCGGGGATTAGTATTTCAAATGAAAATAGGAAAATAAATCTAATGTGTATGCAAATATGTGCTACACAAAAATCTTGCCACTCTCATCCAGAACAATTCCTTTACATTAACTTCACTCCAAGTAAGACACAATTAGTGGAGAGGAGTTCGAAAACCTGTGATTACATATGTGGAACTGAAAATGTTCAGGAGTTCACAACATTGGATGTGGTAGAGCAGTTTCCAAAAGTAAGGGAGAGGTTAAACACTCCACAAACTTGGAGCTCTGCTGGCCTTAAGACTTCTTGAGAAAATGCCTCTCAGGTTGGGAACATGAAATATATGAAGTTGTCAGGAGATTTAGCTTCCTCATTGTGACACCATCAAATGTGGGTCTGCATCTATGTGACCTGGAGGAAATGGTTCCTTATTTTCTAATGAACATGAGGCAGCAGTTCTGAATTCTTTCTTGGTAAACTGTGGCCACTGGGAGTTAAGTGTCTCCCCGTGTGGTCTGTGAAGCCATTTGGTCATCCTCCATTTTTGTGGTGTTTCTTACTGCTGCACTGGGAGTTTGGAATTGGCTTAATGAAATACAAGGAGTTCAACTGGGACACAATTCTGGAGGGAGCTCTGACACGTGTGATTGGTCAGGGTCTTCAGGAGAATGTTCGAAACATGGGTCTATCCCACATAGCTTTCCCCTTGACTATAGCAACCAGATTCTGAACATTGCCCTGAAACCTCTCAATAAAACAAGATGCCTTTACATATAAGGGTCTGCTGCCTGCACCATATCAGTCACAAGTATTTTGAAAGCCAAAGGCAGATCCACATGGTCCCACCACAGATATTTATTCACAAACGTATAGTCCACTGCTCTAGCCCCAATACTCAGCAGGCTCCAACTTACTGACATCTCGGTTCTATACCATTTTCATGACAACCAGTCAATCAAGGAACTGTCTGGTACACATATGATCAGCAACAGGACATCCAAAGTTTCTCCAGTGCCACCTGGTCATGGAAATTTCAAAAATTTCATGGTATTTGTATAGCCATTTTTCAAGGATGATGTTGGAGGCACTGTGGGTTTCAATTCATTCAGGAACCATTAAATGGTGAGTAAGCTCATTTCAATGAAAGCTCTGAAGAACTCTCACAGGCAAGGCTTCCCAATGAGTGCCCAAAAGTTCACATGAAGCCAGGCTCATTGAGGTCTACAATATGAGGTACATGTGTGTTTTGAGTCTCAACTATGACTTCCAAGTCTTTCAGTAAAAACATCATGTGTTACCCTGGCTGAGATTCCCAGTGCTCGGTGGAAAGCCACCCTGGGCCTAGATCTCAGTTTCCAAGGGCTAATCTCATGTGTGGCCTCCTATAATCCCAAAACAATTCATGGCAATACTTCTCTCAAGTCAGTTCCAGAACTCAGTCTCTAAGGAGTATCAGAGCAGAGTTCAAGCCCTGGTGGACCAAGTCATCTCTTCCAACCGCCACACAAATGACCACAATTAAAACCAAAACACTCCTACATGACCCTCATCTTCTTCCATAAAGACACTCATCATAACTTATGGCTGGAGGTTTCCATGAGGGGCACAGCCCAAGACAGTGTCCAAAATAAGCTCCCTTGCCCCTCATTTGCCTAAAGTCAGGGTGGCTTGGACACCCTTCTTGTGAACCAGGAGTGATCTTTAAGGGTAAAAGAAATTGAAATTAAAATGTAAAAGTTAAAGTGTAAAAGACCGGGTTTGTAAAGTTTCTAAGATTCAAGGCCTGATTTAAAATGTAAAGGACCAGGTATTGTTAAGTTCCTATGCTACATGAAAAATCTGAAATTCCTGTTACTTGTAGGACAATTTCTGGACTGCCCAGTAAATATTCCCCCTGATCGCCTGGTTGTTTAATAACCTAGGACCCTGTGTGGCTTGGCACATATGCATCGCAGGGCCTAATCTAATCAATTTGAATCTGTACCCCGCTGTAGAACTGACCTATCCCTCCTGCCTGACATGTTCCCACCAATGAATGAACTAATCATGTTTAGGATTTGTTGTTTGATTTTCCCGCAGTGTATGATGATTTGTTAAAAGATACTGTGATATATTTAAAGTCTCGCCCTCCCCAAAAAGTGTACTTAAGCACTGCTCAACCTCAGCTCGGAGATCTGGGCTGCTCTCCCTTCTTGAGTGACCACGGAGCCCTAGCATACTGGATTGGATCCTCAATAAATGTCTTTTGCTGTTGCATGAGCCGTGGTCTCATACATGAACATGAATGAATTTAAGGAGTGTATAATAAGACACATATATTTCATATTTTGAATAATCTATAGAGTGCAGATTTTTCACAAAACACATACAGAGATATTAAAAAGTAGCAATATATATGCCAATCAAAATTCATCATGAAATACATATCATACACAGATCCAAAAATATTTATTTTACTTAACATGGATTTATGTGTAATGTTGTTCAACTAGGAAGCTCACGCATAGGTTGAATTTTCAGTTCCTACAGCGTTTAGGAGGAGTGATCTCTTCTCACAATTTGTATCTGCCAAGTAGGCCACCTCACAATAATGTACGTGTGGTACCAGGTAGGATTCTATTTGTGCATATAAAAATACATGTGCTGAATAGGCAACAGAGAAAGGGAGACAGGAATTCACATATTTGATACCTTTCAAAACACATGGAGAACTATATCAATTAAAAATCAACCAGATTTTTAACAACTACCCTTTATCATGCAAAAGGCAAGTCCAACTATACACCATGCCTCTTCTGAACTGCTTGTATTTCTATTCTGTTTGGGTTATTTTTCTCCATCATATTAGCATTAGTAGTCAGAGTCTAGTAGGGTATGCGTTAGTGTCATGGATTCAGTAATTCAAATGGAAATAAAGGAAAATGAATCCATTGTGTATGCAAATATGCGCTACAAAAAACCTTTCCACTCTCATTCAGAGCAATGCCTTGACATTACCTTCACCCAAGTAAGACACAATTAGAGGACAAGAGTTAGAAAATCTGTGAATACATATCTGGAATGGAAAATGCTCAGGAGTTCACAAGCTTGGGCATTTTAGAGGAGTTTTCAAACTTAAGGGACAGGATAAACAGTCCAAATTCATGGAACTCTGCTGGCCTAAAGACTTCTTTAGAAACTGCCTCTGAGGTTGGGCACTTGAAATATATGTTGTTGTCAGGAGCTTTAGCTTCCTTTGTAGTGATACCATCAAAGATGGGTCTTCATTTATCTGACCTGGAGGACATGGTTTCTTATTTTCCAAAAGAACATGAGGCATCAGTGCTCAATTCTTCCTTTGAAAGTAAACTGTGGCCACGGAGGGGTAAGTGTCTCCCCGTCTTGACTGTGAAGCCAATTGGCCATCCTACAATTTTCGTGGTGTTTCTTGCTGCTGCACTGGGCTTTTGGTTTTTCCTTCATGAAATACAAGGAGTTCAACTGGGACACAGTGCTGGAGCGAGTTCTGTCACGTGTGGAGGGTCAGGGTCTACAGGAGAATTCACCAACCAGACTTCTATCCCACATAACTTGCAACATTATCCATAGCAAACTGATTCTGAACATTGTCCTGAAACCTTTACATATAACAAGATGCCTTTACAAATAAGGGTCGGCTAGCTGCACCATGTAAGCCACAAGCCATTTGGAAGTCAATGGCAGACCCAAATGGCCCCACCACAGATGTTTTATCATACACCTGCACACCACAGCTCTGGGCCCACTTCTCAGCACTCTCCAACTTACTGGCATCTCTGTTCTACACAATTTTCATGAAATCGAGTCAGTCAAGGCACTGTCTGGTACACTCATGATCAGCAACAAGACATCCAAAGGTTCTCCAGTGCCTCCTGGTCAGGGGAATTTCATGGTATTTATAGAGCCATTTTTCAAGGATGAAGTTGGAGGCACTGTGGGTTTCAATTCATTCAGGAACCATTAAATGTTGAGGAAAATCATTTCAATGAAAGCTCTAGAGAACTCTCACAGGTAAGGCTTCCCAAAGAGTGGCCAAAATACACATACATTTCATATTTTGAAAAATCTTGACAGTATATATATATACAAACACACACAGACATTAAAAACTAGCAATATATATGCCAATCGAAATTCATCATGAAATATATATCATCCACGTATCCAAAAATATTCATTTTACTGAACATGGATTTATGTATAATGTTGTTCAACTAGGAAGCTCACCCATAGGTTGAGTTTTCAGTTCCAACAGCGTTTAGGAGGAGTGAACTTTTCTCACAATATGTATCTGCCAAGTCAGCCACATCACAAGAATATATGTGTGATACAAGGTACAATTCTATATGTGCATATAAAAATACATGTGCTGAATAGGATACAAAGAAATGGGGGAGACAGGAATTCACATATTTGATAAGTTTAAAAATACATGGACAACTCTTTCAACAAAAAATTGACTAGATTTAAAACTCCTTCCCTATATAATGGAAAAGTTAATTCAATTGTACACCATGCCTCCTCTGATATGTTTGTATTTCTGTTCTGTTTGGGTTACTTTTCTCCATTACGTTAGGATTAGTTGTCAGAGTCTTGTATGGTATGGGTTAGTTTCAGGGATTCAGTATTTCGAAAGGAAAATTGGAAAATGAATCCAATGTGTATGCAAATATGTGCTACACAAAAATCTTCCGACTCTCATCCACAACAATGCCTTGACCTTAACTTCGTCCCAAGTAACACATGTAGAGGAGATGAGTAAGAAAATCTGTGAATACATATCTGGAATTTAATATGCTCAGGAGTTCACAAACTTGCAGGTAGAAGGCGAGATTCCAAAAGTAAGGGACAATGTAAACACTCCAAAAACATGGAGCTCTGCTAGCCTAAAGGCTTCTGGAAAAACTGGCTCTGATGTTGGGCTCTTGAAATATATGTTGTTGTCAGGAGCTTTAGCTTTTTTTGTAGTGAGACCATAAAAGCTGGGTCTGCATCTATGTGACCTGGAGGAGATGCTTTCTTATTTACCAATGATCATGAGGCAGCATTGCTGAATTCTCTCTTTCGGGGTCAACTGTGGCCACTTGGGGCTAAGTGTCTCCTCATGTGGACTGTGAAGCCATTTGATCATCCTCCAATTTTTGTGATATTTTTTGCTGCTACACTGGGAGTTCAGTATTTGCTTCACGAAATACAAGGAGTTCACCTGGGACACAGTGCTGGAGGGAGTTCTGTCACGTGTGGTGGGACAGGGTCTGCAGGAGAATGCACAAACCAGGCTTCTGTCCAACATAGCTTGACCCCTTGACCATAGGAACCTGATTCTGAACATTGCCCTGAAACTTATCCATATAACAAGAATCATTTACATTTAAGGGTCTGCTGGCTGCACCATGTCAGTCACAAGCCATTTGGAAGCCATTGGGAAATCCACATGGAAGCACCACAGATGTTTTATCTCACACATGCCCACCTTTGCTCTAGGCCCACTATTCAGCAGGCTCCAACTTACTGGAATCTCTGTTCTACACCATTTTCGTGAAACCCAGCCAATCAAGGCACTGTCTGGTACACTCATGATCACCAACAGGATATCCAATGGTTCTCCAGTGCCTCCTGGATATGGGAATTTCAAAAATTTCATGGTATTTATCGAGCCCATCTTTCAAGGTTGAAGTTGGAGGCACTGAGTGTTTCATTTAATTCGGTAACCATTAAATGGTGAAGAAGCTCATTTCAAAGAAAGATCTGGAGAACTCTCACTGCCAAGACTTCCCAAAGAGTGGCCAAAAGGCCACATGAATCCAGGCCCATTGAGGTCTACAATGTGAAGTGCATTTGTGTTTTGACTCTCAACTATTGCTGCCAAGTGTTTCAGAATAAAATTATGTGATACCTTGGCTGAGATTCCCAGTGCTCTGTGGAAAGCCACACTGGGAATAGATCTCAGTTTCCAATGGTGACTCTCATGCGTGGCCTCCTAATATCCCAACACAATTCATGGCAATACTTCTCTGAGGTCAGTTCCAGGACTCAGTCTCTATAGGGTATCACACCAGAGTTCAAGCCCAGGTGGACCCAGTCATCGCTTCCAACTTCCACACAAATAACCACAATTAAAACCAAAACACTCGCACATGGCCCTCATCTTCTTCCATATAGACACTCCTCATAACCTCTGGCTGGATGTTTCCATGAGGGGCGCAGCCCAACACAGAGTCCAAATAACCTCGCTTGCCCGTCATTTTCCTAAAGGCAGGGTGGCCTGTACACCCTTCCTGTGAACCACAAGGGATCAAAAATGCCTTCCTTTAATACTGCTCTGCTTCTCCAATTTGAGGCCTACTGACTGTCAGGTATAGATTCTTTATGTGACTTGGAGTCATGAGAAAACACAAGCATGTATGGGATAGCCTTTGCAGGGCTTAGAAGAACTCATTTGATTCAAAGGATCTCTATTCTCACTTGATGGTGGTCAGGAACCTAAGAGAGGAAGGCGAGAGACTTCATCAACAAGTACTGATCTTTTTCCCATTTTGGTTTTGGATGCACACATGGGATCATTCTTTAGATGCATCAGGTGCTGAGAACCTAAGCCACAGCCTCACACAGGGCCAAGAGACTGATTCCGACACATCCATTTCCAAAGAAATTAACAAAGAGCCACAGGTGATGCCCATTTATTTCCATTTTAAAACTGTTTTCTTTAGGCTTCACAAAGCGGTGTCTTGAGGCCAAGACCTTCCTCACATTCAGGGGAAGAGAAGAATTGGTTAGCAAAAAACCCAAAGCAGAGTTTCTCCACTGAGGCTTTCCTGGTCACACTGATATCTGAGTTTTTTGAGATGCTAGCCATTCCCTTTAGCTATCCATTACATGGCCTTGTCACAGAGCTTGGAGGTGGTACATATCTTGGACACAAAACCATGAGCCTATTCTGGAGAGTGGCCAGAATCAGGAAGAAAACAGGAACTTAGGAAATTAGTAGGTGTTGCCCATCCATAAGGGAAGCCACAGTCCATTCATCAATTGGGCAGAATGAATGCTGGGTAGGTTTCTACTAAACAGGACACATCCATTGATGAATTCTCTTTTCAAATGTCTACAACCACAGACACAGTGGGATACACAGACATAGAAACACTCACTTTGTGAAACTACTTACTAGGAACAGTCCACTCCAAACCAAACAAACCGCCTTTTTTACATATTCTCAGAAAATGAGACAAAACCACAAACTCACACCCACACCCACAAAGGCACCTCCATCCCCCAAAGAGGTCTGTGACTATCCGGAGTGTCCTCTGACTTGTGGGCCTTATTATGTTCCCTGAAATGTTCTGTCCTGTCTCAGATCTGGTCTTTTTGGCCAAATCTGTGAAGTGGTCAGGAGCCAGCTGTGAGCAACTTCCTGCTTTCTCAGGAAAGGCCCCTCTTCTGAGCTCTCCTGAAATTTGGCCATTCTCACATCAGTAGGTACCAAGAAAGACTGACTCTGTTCTTGGTAAATCCAAATAAGTGAGCCCACTGGGAATGGTACTGGGACTGCCTCTGGTAGCCTGGCTTCCTGGATCCCAAGTTCAGAGAGTTCTATCACCAAAGAAGTGAGGAAGGTCACCTCCTTTGTGAACTGAATGAGGTCACTGCTTTGGAAACCACTTTGTCCTAAAATTTGCTCCCAAGGTTCCCATGAGATGGAGGCTGCCCCTATTTCCTGTGATACGTTCACAACTGAGGATTGTATATCAACCATAGGCAGCCGGGAACAGCTGTCTACACTGGACTGGTTTTGTCCATCTTCTCTACATTAAGAAGAGTGAGGCTTATTCTGACACTTCCCTTCATCCTGACCGGGTTGTTTGCCATGGAAGATGACTTTTGCTCTCTCAGGTCCTTCATAGCTGCCTACATCTTCTCCAGGGATCACTTCTGCATGGAACTTTGAGGTTCTCAGCAGGTGGAAGATCCCCTACACTCCTGTATTGGAAGACTAATTCTGTCCCTCCTCTTCTGTAAAGATAGATTGAGGAAACATTGTATGGTTAAGGTTAATAACAGCTTCCATTTGGGTTAGGAATCATTCTCTTGGATGAATAATGGTATTGGAATTTTGCGATATTTTCAAGAATATATAGGTGAAATATAAGTATGAAAAAAGAAATCTAGGTAATTTTTGAAGCACAGAAGGGAATTGGCCCCACTATTGGGATTCTTAGCTTTGAATTATGTTCTTCACAGGTGTCTCAGATTAATTGATATACAATGGCATAGGACCTTGTCTTTTGGATGATTGAATGTCGAAGAGAAAATCCAGTCCAAAAAGGATAGTTGGTGGATTAGGAAGATATTCGGTAGATTTAGAATGAAGAGTGTGTATAGCATTTGGACCAAAAGATCTTTAGCAATAGGGTTTTGGGTAGAGAGTGAAAGTAAATGTCAGCACATGTGAAGAGTCAGTCATAATGATGAACTGGGGAAAAAATACAGGAAATCAGATTTCAATAGAGACATTAGGAAATCAGGCAAAGTATAAAGTGAGTGATAGGATTAGACATTTTCAACAGGGTTGAGGTTGAATATGTAATTTCAGGAAGAAACAAATATGTAGTCACCAATAGGATTCACTTTTGAGAGCATTAGGCAACCTGGACATGGATTTTTTTTTAATCCATGCTCACTTTCCATTTAGGATTTGGTACAATCATAAGTGTGACCTTGCTTTTTGTTTCCACAATATTACTGTGATTAATGTATATATAGATCAGGTGACATGAGTATTTCTTCCACCATTTCTGGGAGCAATATTTTGAAGACATATAATTTAGTATTGTGGGTACAAATAGGTATACTCTGTGTTATATGAATATAAAGATAATGCATGAATAGACCATACTGTGAATAAATAATATAACTGGTTCCAAATTTAAATAATGGATTGAATTGATATCTGAATATATACTGGAAATCTTATATTGATATTCATACAATCATTCCAACCAGTTATACATCTAATGGTAATATCACTGTTATGGTTTATCATGAAGTGTGTGTGAGCTTTGCTTCTAAAATGATTATGGAAATTGAAAATAATGTGCTTGGAAAGAAGTCTCATTAAAAGAGCAGTCAAGAAACCTGGGGGAATACATATGTTCTGAAGCAGGAAGTAATTGAAAGTGAAAAAAATGCCTATAAATTTGTGAATTTGTGAATGAAATATGTATTCTATTATGTGCAAAAACTGAAGAAATATTAATGTACCAGTTTTGAATAAAAATGAACGTCAAAATACATATCATGTCCCATAGGAATCTACTTGCATTGACGTTAAACTGAGTCATTTACTATAGCAATATTAGGATTTGTATGCACCATTCACTGAAGTTAGTTTTCAGTATTAGGAAACAAATATGTATTTCAGGTGGATTAATATTTCTGAGAACATTCTTATGAAAAGTTGAATATAAATCCACATTCATGAACATCAATGAATTTAGGGAGTATATAATAAGACACATACATTTCATATTTTGAAAAATCTGGAGAGTTTATACATATATATATGCACACACACACACACACACACACACACACGTATACATTAAAAAGTAGAAATATATATGCCAATCGAAATACATCATGAATTATATATCATCCACAAATCCAAAAATCTTCATTTTTCTGAGCATCGATTTATGTATAATGTTGTTCAACTAGGGAGCTCACCCATATTTTGAATTGTAAGTTCCAACAGCATTTAGGAGGAGTGATCCCTTCTCACAATTTGTATTTGCAAAGTCAGCAACCTCACAAGTATGTACATGTGATACCAGGTAGGATTCTATATGTGAATATAAAAATGCATGTGCTGAATAGGGTACAGAGAAATGGAGACAGGAATTCTCATATTTGTTAACTTTAAAAACACATGGAGAAGGGAGGGGCAGAGCCGCCAACCCCACCTGTAAGGTAGGCGGACCTGCGAGCCACCCGTAGAACAGGCCTAGCGACCCGCCATCATGAAAGACACATCACCCTGGTTGGGGTTTGGGCAGAGCCACTGCACGTCTGCAAGGAACGCGGACATGCGACCCACAGGCAGAACAGGCCCAGACACCCGCGGAGGGGCAGAGACACCCCTTGCGACTTCAGGATAGGTGAACCTGCGACCCACCGGCTGAAGCGGCCCAGCTGCCTTCAGAGGGGCAGAGCCGGCCCCCGCGCCTGCGAAGTAGGTGGACCTGCGAACACCGACAGACCAGGTGCTAGGCCCCGCCAGGGTGCTAGACACATAACCAGGTTTGGGGAGGGGCTGAGCCGCTGCCCGTGCCTGCAAAGCAGGTGGACCTCTCACCCAGAGGCAGAACAGACCCAGCGACCTACCAGCGTGGTAGACACATCGCCCCGGTTTGGGGGGGGGCAGAGATGCCACTCACGCCTGCAATGTAGACAGCCCTGCAACCCACAGACAGAAGAGGCCCAGCGGAGCGCGGAGGGGCAGAGCCAAAGCCTGTGCCTGCAAGGTAGCTGGACCTTTTACCCACTGGCTGAACAGGACCAGCACCCGCAGAGGGGTAGATCAACTGCCTGCTCCTGCAAGGTAGGCGGACCAGCTACCAAGAGGCAGAACAGGCCCAGCGGCGTGCTGGTGTGGTAGGCACATTGCCCCAATTGGAGGAGGGGCAGAGCCGCTGCTTACGCCTGTGAGGGAGACTTTTCAAGAATACAATAGCAAGATAAACATTTAGGGGTAAAATTCAATAACACAAAAGTTTCACCAAGCCGAAAAAAACGTGAACAGTAGGGAAAGACAAGGAAAGAAAGGACCACAAGCAACGCAGGTCAACTCAACATTAGAAGAGGTAATATCTGCAGCATATGGAATGTCAGATAAAGAATGAGGATATACTTGCTTCAGATGATCTGGAGTCTCCAGGGAGACATTAGACAGCAAAATCAGACAATGAAAGATCACTTTGACAATGAATTACATAAACAAATCCAAGAAGCAAAAGATCAACTATACAGGGAGATAGAGGTTATAAAAAACACACAAACAGAAATCATAGAAATGCAGGAAGCAATAAACCAACTTAAAAACTCAATTGAGAATACTACCAGCAGAGTAGATCACTTAGAAGATAGAACATCAGACAATGAAGACAAAGTATTTCAACTTGAAAAGAACATAGAAAGCTCAGCAAGACTGTTAAGAAACCATGAGCAGAACATCCAAGAAATATGGGATAACATGAAGAGACCAAACTGAAGAGTAATTGGGATACAGGAAGGTATACAGGTCCAAACCACAGGATTGAGCAATCTATTCAATGAAATAATATGAGAAAACTTTCCAGACATGAAGAATGAGACAGAATCCCAAATCCTAGAAGCCACAGGACGCCAAATGTGCAAAATCATAAGAGATAAACACCTAGACATATTATAATGAAGATGCCAAACATACAGAATAAAGAGAGAATTTTAAAAGCTACAAGAGAAAGGAAGCAGATTACATTTAGGGGTAAACCAATCAGGATAACAGCTGATCTTTCAACACAGACTCTGAAAGCTAGAAGATCCTGGAATAACATTTTTCAATCACTGAAAGAAATTGGGTTCCAACCAAGAATTGTGTATCCAGTGATTTTAAGCTTCAGGATGGAAGATGATATTAAAACCTTCCATGATAAACAAAAGTTAAAAGAATTTGCATCTAGAAAACCATCTCTTCAAAAGATCCTTGGCAAAATATTATAGGAAGACGAAATGGAAAATAACAATGAAAACCAACAGTGGGAGGTAGTACAGTAAAGGGGCGAAAAATAATCAAAGAGAAAAACAAACCATGTTTAGTAACATAAATAAACAAATATGGCTGGAAGAACAACCCATATTTCAAAAATAACCCTAAATGTTAATGCCTTAAACTCACCAATTAAGAGACACAGGCTAGTAGAATGGATCACGAAAGAAGACCCAAAAATTTTCTGCCTACAGGAGACATATTTGATAGGAAAAGACATATATAGACTAAAGGTGAAAGGTTGGGAGAAATCATATCACTCATATTGACTTCGGAAACAAGCAGAAGTGTCCATACTCATATCAAATAAAATAGATTTCAAGACAAAGTTAATCAAAAGGGATAAAGAGGGACACTACATATTGCTCAACGGAACCATACACCAACAAGACATAACAATCATAAATATATGTGCCCCAAACAATGGTTCAGCTATGTTAATCAAACAAACTCTTCTCAAGTTCAAGAGTCTGGTAGACCACCATACAATAATCATGGGAGATTTCAACACACCTCTCTCACTACTGGACAGATATTCCAAACAAAAGTTGAATTAGGAAACTATAGAACTCAATAACACAATTAATAACCTAGACTTAATTAACATATATAGAATATACCACCCAACATCAAGCAGTTACACTGTTTTCTCAGCAGCACATGGATACCTCTCAAAAATAGATCATATATTATGTCACAGAACAACTCTTAGACAATATAAAGGAGTATAGATAATACCAGGCATCTTATCTGATCGTAATGGAATGAAACTGAAATCAACAATAAAAGAAGGAAGGAAAATTCATGCATCACTTGGAGAATGAACAATATGTACTGAATGATCAATGGGTTATTGAAGACATCAAGGAGAAAAATAAAAAAAATTCTTAGACATAAATGAAAAAGACAGACAGAACATATCAGAATCTATGGGACACATTGAAAGCAGTTCTAAGTGGAAAATTCATTGCTGGGAGTTCTTTCCTTAAAAAAAGAAAAAAAAACAACAACAAATAAATGATCTCATAGTTCATTTCAAAATCCTAGAAAAAGAAGAGCAAAACAACAGAAAAAGAAGTAGAAGGCAAGAAATAATTAAAATCAGAGCTGAAATTAATGAAATCGAAACAAAAGAAACAATTGAAAAAATTGAAAATACTAAAAGTTGAAAAATTAATAAAATCGACAGACTCTTAGCCATGTTAATGAAGAGAAGAAGAGAGGGAACTCAAATTACTATCATAAGGGATGAAAAAGGCAATATCACAACAGACACTTCTGAAATACAGAAGATAATCAGAAATTATATTAGAAGACAGTGAAGGCATCAATAAATTTCTTAAGTCATATGATCTGCCCAGATTGAGTCAGGAGGATATAGACAACCTAAGCAGACCAATATCAATTGAGAAAATAGAAGAAACCATCCAAAGACTACCAACTAAGAAAAGCCCAGGACCGAATGGGTATACAGCAGAGGAGGCCAATATCACCCTGATTCCTAAACCAGACAAAGACCCTTCAAAGAAACAAATGTACAGACCAATCTCTCTAATGAACCTAGATGCAAAAATCCTCAATAAAATTCTGGTGAATCAGATACAAAAACATATTTAAAAAATTGTGCAACATGATCAAGTAGGATTCATTCCTGGGATACAAGGCTGGTTCAATATACGGAAATCAATAAATGTTATTCACCACATCAATAGACTTAAAAATAAGAACCATATGATCACCCCAATAGATGCAGAAAAAGCATTCAATAAAGTACAGCATCCCTTTATGTTTAAAACTCTAGAAAAACTGGGATAACAGGAACATACCTCAATATTGTAAAAGCAATCTATGCTAAGCCTCAGGCTAGTATCATTCTGAATTGAGAAAAAATTGAAGGCATTCCCTCTAAAATCTGGAACAAGACAGGGATGCCCTCTCTCACGATTTCTGTTCAACATAGTTCTCGAACACTGGCCAGAGCAATTAGACAAATGAAAGAAATTAAAGGCATAAAAATAGGAAAAGAAGAACTTAAATTATCACTATTTGCAGATGACATGATTCTATACCTAGTAGACCCAAAAGGGTCTACAAGAAACTATTAGAGATAATAAATGAATTCAGCAAAGTGGCATGATATAAAATCAACAATCATAAATCAAAAGCATTCCTGAATATCAGCAACAAATCCTCTGAAACAGAAATGAGGACAACCACTCCATTGAGAGTATCCTCAAAAAAAATAAAATAAAATATTTGGTTATCAACGTAACAAAAGATGTGAAAGACTTACACAATGAAAACTACAGAACCCTAAAGAGAGAAATAGAAGAAGATCTTACAAGATGGAAAAATATACCCTGTTCATGGATAGGCAGAATTAACATCATAAAAATGGCGATATTACCAAAAGTTCTCTATAGGTTTAATGCAATGCCAATCAAAATCCCAACGGCATTTCCTGTAGAAATAGATAAAACAATTATGAAATTCATATGGAATAATACAAGACCCAGTATAGCAAAGACAACTCTAAGCAGGAAGTGTGAATCAGGCGGTATAGCGATACATGTCCTCAAACTATACTACGGAGCAATAGTAACAAAAAGAGCATGGTACTGGTACCAAAACTGGCGGGTGGACCAATGGTACAGAATAGAGGACACAGAAATCAATTCACAAAATTACAGCAATCTTATATTTGATAAAGGAGCTAAAAGCATAAACTGAAGGAAGGATAGCATCTTCAACAAATGGTGCTGGAAAAACTGGAATTACATATGTAAGAAAATGAAACTGAATCCCTTTCTCTCGCCATGCACAAAAGTTAACTCAAAATGGATCAAGGAGCTTGATATCAAATCAGCGACACGGCGTCTGATAGAAGAAAACTTTGGCTATGATCTACATACTGTGGGGTCGGGCTCCAAATTCCTCAATAGGACACCCATAGCATAAGAGTTAATAATTAGAATCTACAAACAGGACTTACTCAAACTAAATAGATTTTTCTCAGAAAAAGAAACAATAAGAGAGGTAAAAAGGGAGCCTACATCCTGGGAACAAATCTTTACTCCTCACACTTCAGATAGAGCCCTAATATCCAGAGTTATACAAAGAACTCAAAAAATTAAACAATAAGCAAATGAATTACCCAATCAACAAATGGGCCAAGGACCTGAACAGACACTTCTCAGAGGAGGACATACAATCAATCAATAAGTACATCAAAAAATTCTCACCATCTCGAGCATTCAGAGAAATGCAAAACAAATCCACCCTAAGATACCATCTCACTGCAGTAAGCTTGGCAGCCATTATGAAGTCAAACGACAACAAGTGCTGGCGAGGATGTGGGAAAAAGGGTACACTTGTACATTGCTGGTGGGACTGCAAATTGGTGCAGCAAATTTGGAAAGCAGTATGGAGATTTCTTGGAAACTTGGGAATGGAACCGCCATTTGACCCAGCAATTCCCCTTCTCGGTCTAATCCCTATAGACCCAAAAAGTGCATGCTACAGGGACACTGATAAATCTATGTTCATAGCAGCACAATTCACAATAGGAAGACTGTGGAACCAACCTAGATGCCCTTCAATAGATGAATGGATTAAAAAAAAATGTGGCATTTATACACAATGGAGTATTACTCTGCATTAAAAAATGACAAAATCATACAATTTGCAGAGAAATGGATGGCATTAGAACGTATTATGCTACGTGAAGATAGCCAATCACTAAAAAACAAATGCCAAATGTTTTCTTTGATATAAGGAGAGTAACTAAGAACAGAGTTGGGAGGAAGAGCATGAGAAGATGATTAATATTAAACAGGGGTGAGAGGTGGGAGGGAAAAGGAAAGAGAAGGAAAATTACATAGAAATGGAAGGAAACCCTCATGGTTATACAAAATTAAATACAAGATGAAGTGAGGGGAAAGGGGACAAAAACAAGTGGAAGAAATGAATTACAATAGATGGGGTAGAGAGAGAGGATTGGAGGGGAGGGGATGGGAGATAGTAGAGGACAGGAAAGGCAGCAGAATACAACAGACACTAGTATAGCAATATGTAAAATAGTGGATGTGTAACTGATGAGATACTGCAATCTGTATATGAAGAAAAATGGAAGTTCATAACCTACTTGAATCAAAGTGTGAAATATGACATGTCAAGAACTATGTAATGTTTTGTAGAACCAACAATAAATATTAAAGGAAAAAAAAACACATGGAGAACTATTTCAATGAAAAATTGACTGGGTTTATAACACCTACACTTTATCATGCAAAAGGCAAGTCCAACTATACACCATGCCTCTTCAGAAGTGCTTGTATTTCTATTCTGTTTGGGTTATTTTTCTTCATCATATTAGGATTAGTAGTCAGAGTTTGGTAGGGTATGCGTTAGTGTCAGGGATTCAGTCTTTGGAATGGAAAATTGGAAAATGAATCCAATGTGTATGCAAATATGTGATACACAAAAATCTTCCCACTCTCATCCAGAACAATGCCTTGACGTTACCTTCACGCCAAATAAGAAACAATTAGAGGAGAAGAGTTAGAAAATCTGTAAATACATATCTGGAATGGAAAATATTCAGGAGTTCACAAACTTGGAGGTGGTAGAGGAGTATCCCAAAGTAAGGGACAGGGTAAACACTCCACAAACATGGAGGTCTGCTGGCCTAAAGACTTCTAGAGAAACTGCCTCTGAGGATGGGCACTTGAAATATATGTTGTCAGTAGCTTTAGCTTCCTTTGTAGTGAGATCATCAAAGCTGGGTCTGCATCTATGTGACCTGGAGGACATTCTTTCTTGCTTTCCAATACACATGAGGCAGCAGTGCTGAATTCTCTCTTTGTATGTAAACTGTGGCCACTGGGGTCTAAGTGTCTCCCTGTGTGGACTGTGAAGCCTTTTGTTCATCCTCCATTTTCGTAGAGTTTCCTGCTGCAGCACTGAGAGTTTGGTATTTGCCTCACAAAATACAAGGAGTTCAACTGGAACACAGTCCTGGAGGGAGTTCTGTCATTTGTGGTTTTTCAGGGTCTACAAGAGAATGCACCAACCAGGCTTCATTCCCACATAACTTGCCCCCTTCTCCATAGCAACCTGATTCTGCACATTGCCCTGAAAACTATCCATTTAACAAGACACCTTTACATATAAGTGTCTGGTCACTGCACCGTGTCAGTGACAAACCATTTGGAAATCAATGGCAAAACCACGTGGCGCAACCACAGATGATTTATCACACACCTGCACACCACAGCTCAGGGCCCACTACTCAGGAGGGTCCAACTTAATGGCATCTCTGTTCTACACCATTTTCATAAATCCCAGTCAATCAAGGCACTGCCTGGTACACTCATGATCAGCAAGAGGTGCTGACAATTTAAGCCACAGCCTCACACAGGGCCCAGAGTCTGATTCAGAAATAACCATTTCCAAAACAATTCATCAAAGAGGCACAGGTGATGCCCATTCATTTCCATTTGAAAATTGTTTTCTTCTGGCTTTATAAAGGGGTGGCCTCAGGCAAAGAGGTTCCTGACATTCAGGGCAACAGAACAATAGTTAAGCAAAAGGCCCTAAGCCAGGTTTCACCATAGAGACTTTCCTGGTCACACCAATATCTGAGTTTTCTGGTGTGCTCGCCATTCCTTTCAGCTAACTAGTACATGGCCATGTCACAGAGCTTGGAGGTGGTACATATCTTGGACAAAAAACCATGAGCCTTTCTGGAGAGTTGCCAGAATTCAGGAAGAATTCAAGAACTTAGGATGATACTAGGTGTTGCCCATGGATAAGTCAAGCCTCAGTCCATTCATTAATTGGGCAGGATGAATGCTGTGAAGCTTTCTACTAGACAGGACACACCCATTGAGCCATTTTCTTTTCTAATATCTACAACTAAGGACACAGTGGGATACACAGACATAGAAACAGTCTCCTTGTCAGATGACTTACTAGAAACAGTCCACTCCAAACCAAACAAACCTCCTTTTTTACCTATTCTCAGAATATGAGACAAATCCACAAACTGACATCCACACACACAAAGTCACCTCCTTCCCCAAGTATGTCTGTGACTATCCGGAGTGTCCTCTGACTAGTAGGCCATAGAATGTTCCCCAGAAATGGCCGGTCCTGTCTCAGATCTGGTCTCCTTGGCCAATTCTGTGAAGTTTTCAGGAGGCAGTGGTGAGCCATTTCCTGCCCTCTCAGGAATGGACCCTCTTCAAAGCTTTCTTGGCATTTGGCCACCCTCACATCAGTAGGTACCAAGAAAGACTGACTCTTTACTTGGTAAATCCAAACAAGTGAGCCCACTTGGACTGGGACTGGTACTGGCTCTTGGTGCCTGGCTTCCTGGATCACAAAATTCAGAGAGTTCCATCATGAAAAAAGTGAGGTGAGGTCACTTTCTTCAGAAAATGAATGAGGCCACTGTCTTGGCCACCACTTTGTCCTAACAGTTGCTTCCTAGTGTCTCAGGAAAAGGAGGCTGCCTCTATTTCCTGTGACACTTTCACAAGTTAGAATGGTATAGAAACATAGGCACCTGGGAACAGCTCTCCACACATGCCTGGTTTCATACATCTTCCCTACATTAAGAAGAGATAGGATGATTCAGACACATCCTTTCATCCTGATCGGGTTGTTTGCAAAGGAAGATGACTTTTGCTGTCTCAGGTCCTTCATAGCTGCCTACGTCTTCTCCAGGGATCATTTCTGCATGGATTTTGAGGTACTCAGCAGGTGGAAGATCTCCTAACTTCCTGTATTGTAATACTAACTTTGTCCCTGCTCTTCTGTAAAGTGAGATTGAGTGAACAATCTCAGTTTACAGAATGGTTAGGGTTAATAGCATGTTCGATTTGGCTTATGAATCATTTTGCTGGATGAATAATGATATTGGGAACCTGTGATATTTACAAGAACATGGAGGTGAAATATAAGTATGAAAACAGAAATCTAGGTAATATTTGAAGCCCAGAAGGACTTTGGGCCCTTGATTGGGATACTTAGCTTAAATTATGTTCTGTGTGACCTTTGCATTTTGTGTCCAGAATATTAGTGTGATAATATGTATATGTAGCTAAGGTGACATGAGTATTTCTTTCACCATTTCTGTGAGCAGTATTTTGAAAACTTATAAATTAGTACTGGGGATACTATTAGGTTTACCCTGTTTTGATGAATATAGAGATGATGCATTAATAGACCATACTGTGAATAAATTATATAACTGCTTCCAAATTTAAATAATGGATTGTATTGATATCTGAAAATATATAGAAAATCTTATATTGATATACATACATTCATTCCACCCAGTTATATATCTAATTGTAATGTTAGGGTTATCATTTATCATGAATAGTGTGTGAGTTTTGCCTCAAAAATGATTATGGAATCGAAAATAATATGTTTAGAAAGAAGTCTAGTAAAAAGACCAGTCAAGAAACATGGAGGAACATATGTCTTCCGAAGGAGGAAGTGATTGAAAGTGAACCAAATGTTTATAAATTTGTGAACTTGTGAATGAAAGGAAATATCTTATGATGTCCATGAACTGAAGAAATAATAACGTACCAGGTTTGAATAAAAATGAACTTTAACAAACACAATAGAGACATTAGGAATTCTGGCAAAGTATAGTTCGCAGTGAAAGGTTAATAAAATAAGTACTTGTCACTTCCTGTTTTTCTGTATGCTTAACAAAACACTTTTGAAATATTGAGAACTGTTTGCTAATCTTATTCCCAGAATGTGCTGTCCCCAATTGCCAAACTGCAGAATGTACTCCCTCAACCGGTTGCACGCAAACCGCTCACTCGCCCGGACCCATCAATAAACTTACCCCCCTGCCCTCTCCAAGGAAAATATATAAGCTCTGCTTAAGCTGTTCTCTGGGCTCTCTGCTCTATTCAAGTGAGCTCTGAGCCCCAGCATGCTGGACCCACAATAAACCCTTTGCTTTTGCATGAGACAGTCTCTTGGTGGTCTCTTCCCCCGATTGTCACCGGACCTTTACATATGGAGGTTCCACTGAGATCCGGCAGCAGTGGACAAGAGACCCCAACGAACTCCTCTCAGGGTAAGTAAGGTGCCTCTTTCTGGTCAGGTTTCAGGTCAGGGCTTGGCAAAATGGATGTCAATGAAGAGCGTGAGCTCTCTCCAACGATGGCTGACAGTCATGTCACAGAGCCACAGGCCAAGTCCCTGGGTGACGTCATAGAGGACTCAGAAAATTGAGGAACAATAGTCTCCATGACTCAGTGATATTTTGTTTCAGATTCGTTATTGCCAACCGATCGGGTTCTGCCAACTACTAAGTCCTGGTCTCAGTGTTGGACTTCCATATCCTGTGTTTATTGTCTTGTCTTGTCTGTGTCGTGTGTTGTTGCTTTTACTGTTTGTGTATCTTTCATTATGGGACAGAGCACTTCAATGCCTCTGCCTCTGACCCTTGATCACTGCACCAAAGTTTGCTTAAGGGATCAGAATCTTTCTTTTTTAGTAAAATGCTGGACCTGGCAGACTCTCTATGCCTCAGAATGGCTCACCATTGGATTTGGATGGACCCTAGAAGGATCTTTCTACTTCCCACTAATTTAAAAAGTCAGAGATATTGTCTTTCAGCCAGGACCACACAGATACCTGTGAAGACAGATGGCCACTGCCTACCAACCCGGGGACGAGGGGAATCAACATCAATATCAAGAAAGAGACTTGTCTACATTAGACGACATCAGGTGTCATCCATGGAACCCCGCTGAAAGGGACCATAGAAGGTGCTACTTATAACACCTACAGAAGTAAAGGTAGACAGAATCACTTCCTGGATCCATACCTCTCATCTCAAGCCTGTGCCCTGTCCAGACTCTGGCTGGAAACTGTAAAAGACAGGTAACCCTTTCAAATTGTGTATTTGCCTTGTCAATAAGGCTATAGACTCTCCCCTTGACCACCAGTAGTCCTAACCCTCATCAGCCCATTCAGCAGCAATGGCTGATCACAAATCTTAGTGGACAAGAAGTATGGTCTATCTCGCATACCGCCCACTTAAGGACATGGTCGCCATCTCTCCACAGAGACATTTGTCAGCTGGCTATAGGTCTTTTCCATTGGGATATCCCTGATGAAGTGGATCCCACTAAAATTCCATTAAATCCCTTCTCTACCATAGATAATGGAAACAAATATTATGGATGTAGGGACACGCGAGCCAGATGCAGTTTGGCTAGCCTAGATTACTATGTTTGCCTGGCGGACTATCAAAGCCACAAACAGTCACGGCTGTGTTGGGGGGAAGCCGACTTCTTCTGTAAGTCATGGGGATGTGAGCATTCAGGGACTGCTTGATGGAACCCAAACTCCTCATCAAATTCTGTACACAGCATTGGCCATATCCAATTAGATAACCAAAATTGATAGCCCCCAGAGGGGTCTCTAGATCCTCAAATTCTGCGTGACCTTTTTAACTTTTGCAAGTGCTCAAAAGTGTGAAAGGAGATTCCCCTATGTGGAGGCCTTTTCCCTCCTTTGCTCACATCCTGAACTATGCTTCTCCAATAGATCCTCACCCTCAGCCATCTGCTCCATACTCTCTGCTCTTACTCTCACCTAAGCAACCTGATTTCTCCCCTCCAATTACTAGATCAAAAACCCAAACCTCCGCCCATTCTATGACCATTGCCCCCTTGTTAAGGTAGCAGGTACTGAGGTACACCTTAACCCACTCACTCCTCTCTTCTCTTGTCATTGCCTGCACCGGGTCCCACCAGGTCCTCTTACTAGCTAACACAAAGCTCAAACCAGCTGAGGAGAGCCCTCAGACCCTTATCGAAGATGTAATGTAAATGGCCTTTAAAGTTGGTTTGTCATCACTGAAAACAGGTTACTAAGTATTTAAAGTCCCTCACAGGCTTTTGGGGATACTAACTCCCATCTTACCCTCTGCTCTACCTGTTGTACTGCTCAAGATTTGTTCCTAGAAAAATCCAAAACCCCTTTCCCATTATTCTTTTACATCTCTCCTACCTCATTCTCAGATCCACGGAGCTGCTCACAGCCACGCCTTCCCCGTCTTCCCCCTCTGTACCAGGCCCACAGAAATGTCTTAACTGACCTTCTCCAGAAATCTTCAACATAGCTGAATTTAGGACTTTCAGAAAAAGAGTCCCTATAAAAAATTTCTAAGTACATAAACTTCCTCTTTTCCTGTTGCCCTATTCTACTTGGCCACTTTCTAAAAAAATCAGCAATCCTAAGCTAGACACCACCTTACTAGTTTTTCACAAAATATGTGAACAAGGCCTTGGCCTTGAGCTGAGGCTTCACAGAGATGGCTACATTTGTAAGATAAAGAAGTTACCAACTTAGCTCCATGGTAACAGTTGGGAGGGGGAAAAAATAAAGGGAATATAATGCTCTCCCTCACCCAGGTGTCCTTGAAAAGTTAACTTTCCCACAACAGAGGAAAAAAACAGAATACAAACTGCTTTTTGTGAACTGCTTAAGACTGTGAACTTCTGAGCCCCTTCCCTTATATGTTGGGTACAAAATTCTGAAAGTACCCAAACTTGGGGTTCCGGGGATTTAATTGATTACAGCAGAAGTAATGCCCTCTGAATCTGGTTGCAAACAAATAGGACTGTTTTCCTGTCTTTGGTACTATCTTAGGTGCCTTGCCTTGTCCGTCCCTACAACAGTATAATTCTATATACTTAAAACATTGTTTATGTTTTCATGAAGTGGTCAACAGATGTGATTAATTGTGTAGTTGTGCAAATGTTTCCCAGAGTGCTCTATCAACACAGGTTCATTTGAAGATCAAATAGGGGGAGCATAAAACCTAGTTCCACTGGGAACATATATCACTCACTTTTGCGATCCTATTAGGAATACATGTTGCTGCAAGGGTGGGCACAAGAACCACTGCCTTGGTCCATGGGACAAAACAAATGACCCAAATAGAAGCAGCTATAGACCAAAACTTAAAGATATTAGAAACCTCCATAACAGCATTGCAGGAATCTTTAACCTATCTCTCTGAAGTTGTTTTACAGAACAGTCGAGGATTGGAACTACTCTTCATGTGAGAAGAGGGCCTTTGTTTTGCATTGATGGAAGAATGTTGTTTTTATGCCAACCATATTGGAGTTGTAAAAAAATCTATGAGTAAATTAAAAAGATGACTTGAAGAGGGTCAACGACAGAGAGAGGCCAAAAAAGGGTGTTTTGAATCTTGGTTCACAAAGTTCCCCTTGTTAACTATGCATTTATCAACCCTGGCCGGTCCAATAATAATCCTCATATTATTGATAACTATTAAACCCTGCTTGCTCAACCATGTAATTTATTTTCTCCAAGCTCAAATTGGACAAGTTAAACTAATGGTAATACCCCACTAGCAGACATAGAATGTGACACCCCCCAATGATCATTTTTATGATTAAAAGTAGCCAGAAAAAGAAGTGTCGAATGAAAGGTTAATAAAATATGTAGTTGTCACTTCCTGTTTTTCTGTATGCTTAACAAAACACTGTTGAAATCTTGAGAAATGTTTGCCAATCTTGTTCCCAGAATGTGCTGTCCCCAACTGTCAAACTGCAGAATGTACTCCTTCACCAGGTTGCATGCAAATTGACCACTCGCCCTGATACATCAATAAACTTCCCTCCCTGCACTCGCAAGGGAAAGTATTTAACCTCTGCTTAAGCTGTTCTCAGGGCTCTCTACTCTTTTCAAGTGAACTCTGAGCCCCAGCATGCTGGACCCCCAATAAACCCTTTGCTGTTACATGAGATAGACTCTTGGTGGTCTCCTCTTCCGACACTCGACCGACCTTTACTTGGATGATTGAATGTAGAAGAGAACATCCAGTCAAAAAGGGATAGTCAGTGGGATTAGGAATATAGTCCGTAGGTTTAGGAAGAAAAGTGAGTATAGGATTTGGACCAAAAGTTCTTTAGTAATAGGGTTTCGGTTAGAGAATGAATGTAAATGTCAGCACATGTGAAGAATGAGTCACAATGATGAACTGGGGAAAATATGTAGGAAAGCAGATATCAATAGAGACATTAGGAAATCGGGCAAAGTATAAAGTGAGTGATAGGATTAGACATTATCAACAGGGTTGAGTTTCAATATATAATCTTAGGAAGAAACAAATATGTAGTCACCAATAGGATTGACATTTGAGAGTATTAGGCAACCTGGACATGAATGTTTTTAATAATACAGGTTCACTTTCTATTTAGCCTTTGGTACAATCATAAGTGTGACTTTTGCATTTTGTGTTCCGAATATTACTGTGATAAAATGTATATGTAGATCAGGTGACATGAGTATTTCTTCCACAATTTCTGGGAGCAATATTTTGAAGACGTATAAATTGAGGACTCTAGGATATGCCAACAAACAATTCTTACACAAACTTTTACCAATGTGGTTCCAAAGGTAGAGGCGCATACGCAAGGAATGCAAAGTGAACTAATGCTAACCAAAAAAAAAAAAAAAAAAGAAAAAAAATTGATACTTTATCTTCCACTTCTTGTGCCACTCCTGTTTCAAATTACTTAGTCTTGACTGCATGTCTCCTGCAGAAATAATCAAAATCTCTGGAATACGTCTTTTGTTTGTTTTGCTTTTGCGGTGCTGCAGATAGAACCCAGGGCCTCCACATGCTTCGGAAAGCACTTGACTGCTAAACTACATCCATGCTCCCCACCCCCACTACTTTTTTGTTGTTTTGAGAAAGGGTCTTAGTAGCTGGGATTTCAGGCATGCACTATTGCACCAGACTCCTGAATATATCTTGCCACTACATTTAGATGCAGAATTGGCTCAACAATAAGAAATTAAGAGGGTGTTAATAAAATAGTAATAGTGAAGAACCACTAAGAATACAGAGAAAGCACACTAAACAATACCTTTTGTTCAAATGCAATCTCTTTTAAAAGATTTTTTAAATGGATGACAATAAACTTCTGAAAAACAGACACAAATATCTTTCCTATCCTTTGCCTGAATTTCAGTACTTTAAATTTTATTTTAATTACAGCTTTACTGAGATACAAATTTATATACCATGCAATCTATTGTATCACATGTGTATCTATTTTATATCCAGTATGGTTATTTCAATAAAATGACACACTAACTTTTCTGAATGAGTAGAATTACTAGTTACTACTAGGGTTCAATTCCTAGCTTTGCAAAAGCAAACAAACAAACAAACAAAGTTGGCTAAAGGATCATATATTCTAATATTCATAGCATTTTTTCAGTACAAAAAACCCACATTATCCCACAAAGGGATATGAAATAGAATTATATTTTTTCATCTGGGTATGCTAAAGACAAGTCTATTTAGAAAATCCTGTTGTTTCAAATGTTGTTGAAAATAATATAAAAATACTTTAATAAAGAATGCAAAATAAAAAAATAAATTAGTATTGGGGGTACAAAGAGGTGTACCCTGTGTCTATGAATATAGAAGTAATTCATGAATTGACAATACTGTGAATAAATAATATAACTGATTCCACTTCAAATAATGGATTGATAGAATTGATATCTGAAAATATATAAGAAATCTTATATTGATATAGAATCATTCATTCCAATGAGTTATACATCTAATGGTAATATTAGGGTTATATTCTATCATGAAAGGTGTGTGAGATCTGCTTCAAAAGTGAGAATGGAAAAGGAAAATAATGTGTTTGGAAAGAAGTCTCATGAAAAGACCAGTCAAGAAACATAGAGGAATGCATGTGTTCTGAAGTAGAAAGTGATTGAAAGTGACACAAATGCAAATAATTTTGCTAACTTTTGGATGAAATACATATCCTATGATGTGAATAAACTGAAGAAATAGTAAAGTACCAGTGTTGAATAAAAATGAACGTCAAAATGTACATCATGTCCCATAGTAATCTACTTGGATTGATGTTAAACTGGGTCAGTTACTGTAGAAATATTAGGATTTGTATGCACCATTCACTGATGTTACTTGTCAGTACTAGAAAACAAATATGTATTTCAGGTGGATGAATAATTCTGAGAATAATCTTGTGAAAAGTTTATTATAAATCCACATACATGAATATGAATGAATTTAGGGTGTGTAAAAGAAGACAGAAGTATTTCATATTTTTAAAAATTTGGAGAGTGTATATATATATATATATATATATATATATATATATATATACACACACACACACACACACACACAAACAAACACATATACACACAGAGACATTGAAATGTAGCAATATATATGCCAATTGAAATTGATGTAGAAATACATATCGTCCAAAGATCCAAAAATATTTAATTTACTGAACATGGATTTGTGTATAATGTTGTTCAACTAGGAAGCTCCCCCTTAGGTTAAATTTTCAGTTCCAACAGCGTTTAGGAGGAGTGATCTCTTCTCATAATTTGTATCTGCCAAGTCAGCCACCTCACAAGAATGTACATTTGATACCAGGTAGGATTCTATATGTGCATATAAAAATGCATGTGCTGAATAGGCTACAGACAAACGGAGACAGGAATTCAAATACTTGTTAAATTTAAAAACACATGGACAACTATGTCAACAAAATATTGATTAGATTTATAACTCCTACACTATATAATGCAAAAGGCAAGTTCAACTATACACCATGCCTCCTCTGAACTTCTTGGATTTCTATTCTGTTTGGGTTATTGTTCTCCATCATATTAGGATTAGTAGTCAGATTCTAGTAGGTTATGGGTTAGTGTCAGGAATTCAGTATTTCGAATGGAAAATTGGAAAATGAATCCAATGTATATGCAAATATGTGCTACAAAAAAATCTTCCAACTCTCATCCACAACAATGCCTTGAAATTACCTTCACCCCAATTAAGACACAATTAGAAGAGAAGAGGTAGAAAATCTGTGAATATATATCTGTAGTGGAATATGCTCAGGAGTTCACAATTTTGGAGGTTGTAGAGCAGTTTCCAAAAGTAAGGGACAGGGTAAACACTCCACAAACATGGAGCTCTGTTGGCCAAAAGATTTCTTGAGAAACTGCCTCTGAGGGTGGGCACTTGAAATATATGTGTTTGTCAGAAGCTTTAGCTTCCTTTCTAGTGAGACCATCAAAGCTGGGTCTGTATCTATGTGACATGAAGATCTTGGTTTCTTATTTTCCAATGATCCTGAGGCAGCAGTGTTGATTTCTCTCTTTGTATGTAAACTGTGGCCACTGGGGGCTAAGTGTCACCCCATGTGGACTCTGAAGCCATTTGTTCATCCTCCAACTTTTGTGGTGTTTCTTGCTGCTGAACTGGGACATTGGTATTTGCTTCACGAAATACAATGAGTTCAACTGGAACACAGTGCTGGAGGAAGTTCTGTCACGTGTTGTGGGTCACGTTCTGCAGGAGAATGTACCAACCAGGCTTCAATACCAGATAGCTTGTCCCCTTAACCTCAGCAACCTGATTCTTAACATTACCCTGAAACCTCTCCATATAACAAGATGCCTTTACATAGAAGGGTCTGCTGGCTGCACCATGTCAGTCACAAGCCATTTGGAAGTCAATAGCAGATCCACATGGTCCCACCACAGATATTTTATCACACACTACTGCTCTAGGTCCACTACTCAGCAGGCTCCAACTTATTGGCATCGCTGTTCTAGATAATTTTTATGAAACTCAGTCAATAAAGGCCCTGGCTAGTATACTCATGATCAGCAACAGACCATTTAAGGGTTCTCCAGTGCCACCTGTTAATGGCCTCCACAGGGCTTTGAAGAACTCATTTGACCCAAAGAATGCCTAATCTCACTTGATGGAGGTCAGGAACCTTACAGAGGAAGGCAAGAGACTTCATCCACAATTACTGATCTTTTTGCCATTTTGGTTTTGAATGCACACATGGGATCTTTCTTTAGATCCATCAGGTGCTGAGAATCTAAGCTATAGCCTCACATAGGACCAAGAGGCTGATTCAGACGCATCCCTTTCCAAAGCAATTAAGCACAGAGCCACAGTTGATGCCCATTTATTTCCATTTGAAAACTGTTTTCTTCAGGATTCACAAAGGGATGGCCTGAGGCAAAGACTTTCCTGACATTCAGGGCAACAGAACAATAGCAAAAGGCCCAAAGCAGGGTTTTTCCACTGAGACTTTCCTGGACACACTGATATTAGAGTTTTCTGAGATGCTCGCCATTCCCTTCATCTATCTTGTACATGGCCATGTCACTCAGATTGGAGGTGGTACATATCTTGGACACAAAACAATGAGCCTATTCTTGAGAGTGACCAGAATTGAGGAAGAAATCAGGAACTTAGGAAGATTGCAGGTGTTGCCCATCCATAAGGCAAGGGGCAGTCCACTCCTAAATTGGGCAGGATGAATGCTGGGAAGATTTCTACTAGACAGGACACATTGATGCATTCTTTTTTCTAAGGTCTACAACCACGAACACAGTGGGTTACAAAGACATGCAAAAAATCGCCTTGTCAAACGACTTACTAGAAGCAGTCCACTCCAAACCAAACAAACCGCCTTTCCTACCTATTCTCATAAGAAGAGACTAAACCACAAAATCACACACACACGCGCAAACGCACCTCCTTCATTCAAGTAGGTCTGTGACTATCTGGAGTGTCCTCTGACTGGTGGGCCATACTATGTTCCCCCAAAAGGCCTGTCCTGTCTCAGATCTGGTCGCGGTGAACCACTACCTGCTTTCTCAGGAAAGGCCCCTCTTCAGAGCTCTCCTGGCATTTGAAATCCTCATATCAGTAGGTACCAAGGAATACTTAGTCTATCCTTGGTTTTTCCAAACAATGGAGCCCACTGGGACTGGAACTGTGACAAGGTCTTGGTATTCTCTGTCTTCCTGGAGCCCAAGGTCAGGGAGTTTCTTCACCAAGGAAGTGAGGTAGGTCGCTTCATTCAGGAACTGAGTGAGTTTACTGCCTTTGCAACCACTTTGTCCTAACAGGTGATTGCAAGGTTCCCATGAGGTGGAGGCTGCCCCTACTTCCCGAGACAGTTTCAACAGTTAGAATGGTATATCAACCATAGGAATCGGGGAACAGCTCTCCACACAGGCCTGGTT
The DNA here is from genome assembly GCF_048772815.1 of Callospermophilus lateralis. Taxonomy (NCBI): domain Eukaryota; kingdom Metazoa; phylum Chordata; class Mammalia; order Rodentia; family Sciuridae; genus Callospermophilus; species Callospermophilus lateralis. The sequence continues at coordinate 502,401 of NW_027511026.1, read as the reverse complement.
TGGTCCCTCTTCTCTACATTAAGAAAAGAGAGGCTGATTCAGACACAATGCTTCATCCTGAGTACGTTGTTTGCCATGGAAGATGACTTTTGCTCTCTCAGGTCCTTCATAGCTGCCTATGTCTTCTACAGGGATCGTTTCTGCTTAAAACTTTGAGGATCTCAGCATCTGGAAGATCCCCTACATTCCTGTATTGTAAGACCAACTCTGTCGCTGCTCTTCTGTAAAGTTAGATTGAGGGAACAGTGTTTGGTTAGGCTTAATAACAGGTTCGATTTGGATTAAGAATCATTCTGAGCGATGAATAATGGTATTGGGAATGTGCGATATTTACAAGAATATTTAGGTGAAATATAAGTATGAAAACAGAAATCTAGGTAAAATTTGAAGCCCAGAAGGGCATTGGGCCTTTAATTGGGATACTTAGCTTTGACTTACGTTCTGCACAGATGTCTTAAATAAATCCATATACAATGTCATAGGACCTTGTACCTTGGATGATTGAATGTCACGAGAATATCCAGTCAAAAAGCTATAGTCGGTAGGATTAGGAAAAGTGTCGGTAGGTTTAGAAAGAATAGTGATTATAGGTTTTGGAGGAAATGTTTTTAGCAATTGGGTTTCGGTTAGAAAGTGAATTTAAATGTCAGCACATGTGAAGAGTCAGTCAAAATGATAAACTGGGAAAATATTTAGGAAAGCAGAAATCAATAGAGACATTAGGATATCAGGCAAAGTATAAAGTGAGTGATAGGACTACACATTTTCAACAGGCTTGAGGTTGAATATATAATCTTAGGAGGAAACAAATATATAGTCACCAATAGGATTGACATTTGAGAGCGGTAGCAACCTGGACAGGAATATTTTTAGTAATCCATGCTCACTTTTCATTTAGGTTTTGGTACAATCATAACTGTGACCTTTGCATTTTGTTTCCAGAATATTACTGTGATAACATGTACATGTAGATCAGGTGACATGAGTATTTCTTCCACCATTTCTGGGAGCAATATTGTGAAGACGTATAAGTTAGTACTGGGGGTACAAATAGGTGTACCCTGTGTCTATGAATATAGAGATAATGCATGAATAGACCATACTGTGAATAAATAGTATTACTGGTTCCAACTTTGAATAATGGATTGAATTGATAAATGAAAATATAGAGGAAATCTTATATTGATATATACACATTCATTAAAACCAAATATACATCTAATGGTAATATTAGGGTTATGGTTCATCATGAAGAGTGTGTGAGTTTTGCTTCAAAAATGATTAAGGAAATCGAAAAAGAAAGCTCATGAAAAGATCAGTCAAGAAACATGGAGTTATACATGTGTTCTGAAGCAGGAAGTGATTGAAAATGAAACAAATGCCTATTAATTTTCGAATTTCTAGATGAAATATATATTTTATGATGTGCATAAACGGAAGAAATTGCAATGTACCAGTGTTGAATAAAAATGAATTTCAAAATACACATCATGTCCCATAGAAATCTATTTGCATTGATGTTAAACTGGGTAAGTTACTGCAGAAATACAAGGATTTGTATGCACCATTCACTGAAGATAGTTCTCAGTACGAGGAAACAAATATGTTTTTCAGGTGTGTGAATATTCCTGGGAATAATCTCGTGAAAAGTTGATTAAAAATCCACATACATGAATATGAATTATTTTAGGGAGTGTATAATAAGACACATATTTCATATTTTGAAAAATCTGGAGAGTATGTATACACACACACACACAAACAGACTTTAAAAAGTAGGAATATATATGCCAATTGAAATTCACCATGAAATATATATCATCCACAGATCAGAAATATTTATTTTACTGAACATGGGTTTTTGTGTAAAGTTGTTCAACCAGGAAGCTCACCCATTGGTTGAATTTTCAGTTCCAGCATCATTTAGGAAGAGTGAACTATTCTAACAATTTGTATCTGCCAAGTGAGCCATCTCACAAGAATCTACGTGTGATTCCAGGTAGGATTCTATATGTGCATATAAAATTACATGTGCTGAATAGGCTGCAGAGAAAGGGAGTCAGGTATTCACATATTTGTTAACTTTAGAAATACATGGAGAAATATTTCAACAGAAAATTGACTAGATTTATAACTCCTACCCTATATAATGCAAAAGGCAAGTCCCACTATACAACATGCATCCTCTGAACTGCTTATATTTCTATTCTGTTTGGGTTTTTATTCTCCATCATATTAGGATTAGTAGTCAGAGTCTAGTAATGTAGTGGTTAGTGTCATGGATTCAGTATTTCTAATGGAAATTTGGAAAATGAATCCAATGTGTATGTAAATATATGCTACACAAAAATCTTCCCACTCTCATCCAGAAAAATGCCTTGACATTACCTTCGCACCAAGAAAGACACAATTAGAGGAGAAGAATTAGAAAATGTGTGAATACATATATTCAATGAAAAATCCTCAGAAGTTCACAACCTTGGAGGTGGTAGAGGAGTTTCCAAAAGTAAGGGACAGGATAAACACTCCACAAACATGGAGCTCTGCTGGCCTAAAGACTTCTTGAGAAATGCCTCTCAGTTTGGGCACTTGAAATATATGTTGTTTTCAGGAGCTTTAGCTTCTTTCTAGTGAGACCATCAAAGCTGGGTCTGCATCTATGTGACCTGGAGGACATGGCATCTTATTTTTCAATGAACATGAGGCAGCAGTGCTGGTTTCTCTCTTTGCAGGTAAACTGTGGCCACTGGGGGCTAAGTGTCTCCCCGTTTGGACTGTGAAGCAATTTGGTCATGATCCACTTTTCGTTGTGTTTCTTGCTGCTGCACTGGGAGTTTGGTGTTTGCTTCATGAAATACAAGGAGTTTATCTGGGACACAGTGCTGGAGGGAGTTCTGTCACGTGTGGTGGCTCAGTGTCTGCAGGAGAATGCACCAACCAGGCTTCTATCCACATAGCTTTCCCCATTGACCATAGCAACCTGATTCTGAACATTTCCCTGAAACCTCTGCATATAACAAGATGCCTTTACATAGAAGGGTCTGCTGCCTGCACCATGTCAGTCACAAGGCATTTGGAATCCAATGGTAGATCCTCATGGCCGTACCACTGATGTTTTTTCACACACCTGCCCACCACTGCTCTAGGTCCACTTCTCAGCAGACTCCAACTTACTGGCATCTGTGTTCTACACCATGTTAAAGAAACCCAGTCAATCTAGGCACTCTCTGGTATACTCATGATCAGCAACAGGACATCCAACGGTTCTCCAGTGCCACCTGGTCATGGTAATTTTAAAAATTTCATGATATTTATGTAACCATTTTCAAGGATGAAGTTGGAGGCATTGTGGGTTTCAATTATTCAGAAACCATTAAATGGTGAGGAATCTCATTTTAATGAAAGCTCTGGAGAACTCTCACAGGCAAGGCTTCCCAAATAGTGGCCAAAACGTCACTTGAAGCCAGGCCCATTGAGGTCTAAAATGTGAGGTCCATGTGTGTTTTGACTCTCAATTGTGGCTGCCAAGTCTTTCAGAATAAAATTATGTGATTCTCTGGCTGAGATTCCCAGTGAACTGTGGAAAGTCCCCCTGGGACTAGATCTCAGCTTCCAATGGCGACTCTCATGCGTTGCCTCCGAAAATCTTAACACAATTCTTCTCTGAGGTCAGTTCAAGAACTGAGTCTCTAAGGGGAATCACACCAGAATTCAACCCAGGTTGAACCAGTAATCTCTCACAATTAAAACCTAAACACTCCCACATGACCCTCATCTTCTTCCATATAGACACTCATCATAACCTCTGGCTGGAGGTTTCCATGAGGGCACAGCCCAAGACAGTGTCCAAAATAAGCTTCCTTGTCCCTCATTTGCCTAAAGTCACGTTTGCCTGGACACCCTTCCTATGAACCAGGAGTGATCAAATAGGCCTGACATTTATACTGCTCCACTTCTCCAATTTGAGGCCTGCTGACTGAGGGGTTTAAATTCTTTTTGGGAATTGGACGCATGAGAAAACACAAGAACTATGGGCAAGCCACTGCAGAGCTTTGAAGAACCCATTTGACACAAAGGATCCCTATTCTTCCTTGATGGAAGTAAGTGCCCTACCAGAGGAAGGCAAGAGACTTCATCCACAATGACTCTACTTTTAGCCATTTTGGTTTTGGATGCACATATGGAATCTTTCTTTAGATTCATAAGGTGCATAGAATCTAAGCCACAGCCTCACACAGGGCCAAGAGGCTGATTCAGACACATCCCTTTCCAAAGCAATTAAGCAAAGAGCCACAGGAGATGCACATTTATTTCCAATTGAAAAGTCTTTTGTTAAGGCTTCCAAAAGTGTTGGCCTGAGGAAAACACCTTCCTGACATTCAGGGCAACAGAAAAATATGTATGCATAAGGCCCAAAGCAGGGTTTCTCCACTGAGATATTCCTGGTCACAGTGCTATCTGAGTTTTCTGAGATGCTCGGCCATTCCATTCAGCTATCCAGTACATGGCCATTTCACAGACCTTGGAGGTGGTACATATCTTGGACACACAACCATGAGTCTATTCTTGAGATTTACCAGAATTGAGTAAGAAATCAGGAACTTAGGAAGATTGCAGGTGTTGCCCATCCATAAGGCAAGCCGCAGTCCATTCATAAATTGGGCAGGATAAATGCTGGGAAGCTTACTACTAGACAGGACACATCCATTGATGCATTCTCTTTTCTAATGTCTACAACCACTAACACAGTGGGATACACAGACATAGAAAAACTCGCATTGTCAAAGGACTTAGAAGAATCAGATAATTCCAAACCAAACAAACCTCCTTTCCTACCTATTCTGAGAACAAGAGACAAAACCACAAACCCCACCCAAACTCACAAATTCAACTTCTTCCCCCAAGTAGGTCTGTGACTATCCGGAATGTCCTCTGACTTGTGGGCCATACTGTGTTCTCCCGAAATGGCCTGTCCTGCCTCAGATCTGGTCACCTTGGCCAACTCTGTGAAGTTGTCAGGAACCAGTGTTGAGCCACTACCTGCTTTCTCAGGAAAGGCCCCTCTTCAGAGCACTCCTGGCATTTGGCCATCCTCACATCAGTAGGTACCAAGAATGACTGACTCTGTCCTTGGTAAATCCAACAAGTGAGCCCACTGGAACTGTGACTGGGACTGGCTCTGGGTGCCTGGCTACTTGGATCACAAGTTCAGAGAGTTCCATCACGAAGGAAGTTAGGAAGGTCATTTCTTCGGGAACTGAATGAGGTCACTGCCGTGGCAACCACTTTGTCCTAACACTTGCTTCCAAGGGTCCCATGAGATGGAGGCTGCCCCTAATTCCTGAGACACTTTCAAAAGTTAGAATGGTATACCAACCATAGGTACCCAGGAACAGCTCTCCACACAGGCCGGTTTGCTCCATCTCCTCTACGTTAAGGATAGAAAGTCTGATTCAGACTCAACCCTTCATCCTGACCAGGTTGTTTTCCATGGAAGATTACTTTTGCTCTCTCCGGTCCTTCATAGCTGCCTACATCTTCTCCAGGGGTAATTTCTGCATTGACCTTTGAGGTTTTCAGCAGGTTGAAGATCCCCTACATTCCTGTATTGTAAGAACAAATCTGTCCCTGCTCTTCTGAATACTTAAATTGATGGAACAATGTATGGTTAGTGTTATTAACATGTTCAATTAAAACCAAAACACTACCACATGGCCCTTATATTCTTCCATATAGACACTCATCATTACCTCTGGCTGGAGGTTTCCACAAGGGGCGAAGCCCAAGACAGTGTCCAAAATAAGTTCCCTTGCCCCTCATTTGCCTAAAGTCTGGGTTTCCTGGACACCCTTCCTGTGAACCAGGATTGATCAAATAGGCCTGCCATTAATAATGCTCTTTTTCTCCTTTTTGAGGCCTACTGAACGTGAGGTATTGATTCTTTATGTGATTTTCTCATCTTTGAAGAACTCATTAGACCCAAAGGATCCCTATTCGTACTTGATGGAGGTGAGGAGCCTAACAGAGGAAGCAAGAGACTTCATCCACAATGTCTGATCTTTTTGCCATTTTGGTTTTGGATGCACACATGGGATATTTCTTTAGATCCATCAGGTGCTGAGATTCTAAGCCACAGCCTCACACAGAGCCGAGAGGATGATTTAGACACATCCTTTTCTAAAGCAATTAATCTAAGAGCCACGGGTGATGCTCATTCATTTCCATTTGAAAGCAGTTTCTTCAGGCTTCACAAACTGGTGGTCTGAGGCAAAGACCTACCTGACATTCAGGTCAACAGAACAGTAGGTAAGCAAAAGGCACAAAGCAGGGTTTCTCTACTGAGACTTTACTGGTCACACTGATATCTGAGTTTTCTGAGATCCTCCCCATTCAATTCAGGTATCCAGTAAATGGCCATGTCACAGAGCTGGGAGGTGGTACATATCTTGGACAAAAAAAAATGAGCCTATTCTGGAGAATGGCCAGAATTCAGGAAGAAAACAGGAACTAAGGAAAATAGTAGGTGTTGCCCATCAATAAGGCAAGCAACAGTCCATTCATAAATTGGGCAGGATGTGTGCTGGAATGCTTTCTACTTGTCAGGACACATGCATTGATGCATTCACTTTTCTCATATCTACAACCACTGACAAAGTGGGATACACAGACATAGAATCACTCACCATGTCAAATGACTTATTAAAAACAGTCCACTCCAAACCAAACAAACTGCCTTTCCTACCTATTCTCAGAACATGAGACAAAACCATAAACTCACATCTACACCCACAAAGGCATATCTTTTACCCACATAGGTCTGTGAGTAACCAGAGTGTCCTCAGACTGATAGGCCATACTATGTTCCCCCGAAATGGCCTGTCCTGTATCAGATCTGGTCTCCTTTACCAACTCTCTAAAGTTTTCAGGAGCCATCGGTGAGTCACTACCTGCTTTCTCAGGAAAGGCCCCTCTTCAGAGCTTTCCTGGCATTTAGTGATCCACAAGAAAGACTGACTCTGTCCTTGGTAAATCCAAACAAGTGAACCCACTGGGAAAGGGACTGGGACTGGCTCTTGGTGCCTGGCTTCCTGGATCCCAAGTTCAGAGGGTTCCATCACCAAGGAAGTGAGGTAGGTCACTTCCTTCAGGAACTGAATGAGGTCACTGCCTTGGCAACCACTTTGTTCTAACATTTGCTTCCAATGGCTCCATGACATGGAGGCTGCCCCTACTTCCTCTGTCACATTCACAAGTTAGAATGGTATACCAACCATAGGCACCCGGGAACAGTCAGAGTCTACTAGGGTATGGCTTACTGTCAGGAATTCAGTATTTCAAATAGAAAATAGGAAAATGAATCTAATGTGTATACAAATATATGCTAGACAAAAATCTTCCCACTGTCCTCTACAACAATGCCTTGATATTTCCTTCACCACAAGTAAGACACAATTAGTGGAGAATAGTTTGAAAATCTGTGAATATATATCTGGAAAAAAAATGAATGGAGTTCACAACCTTGGAGGTGGTAGAGGAATTTCCAAATGTAAAAGAAAGGATAAACACTCCACAAACATGGAGCTCTGGTGGCCTAATAAATTTTTGAGAAACTGCCTCTGAGTTTGGGCCCTTGAAATATTTGTTGTTGTCAGGAGCTTTAGCTTCCTTTGTAGTGAGACCATCAAATCTGGGTCAGCATCTATGTGACCTGGATGACATGGTTCCTTATTTTCTATTGAACATGAGGCAGCAGTTCTGAATTCTCTCTTTGTAGGTAAACTGAGGCCACTGGGGTCTAAGTGTCTAACCATGTGGTCTGTGAAGCCATTTGGTCATACTCGAATTTTTGTGGTGTTATTTACTGCAGTACTCTGAGTTTGGTATTGGCTTCATGAAGTACAAGGAGATAAACTGGGACACAGTCCTAGAGGTAGTACTCTCATGTGTGGTGAGTGAGGGTCTGCAGGAGAATGCACCAACCAGGCTTCTATCCCAAAAAGCTTGCACCCATGTCCATAGCAACCTGATTCTGAACATTGCCATGAAACCTCTCCATATAACAAGATCCTTTTATTTGTAAGGGTCTGCTGGCTGCACCATGTCAGTCACAATCCATTTGGAAGCCAAGGGAAGATCCATGTGGCCCCACGACAGATGTTTTATCATACACCTGCCAACCACTGCTCTAGGCCCACTACTCAGCAGGCTCCAACTTTCTGGCATCTCTGTTCTACAACATTTTCATGAAACCCAGTCAATCAGGGCACTGTCTGGTATACTCGTGATCAGCAACAGACATCCAAAGATTCTCTAGTGCCACCTGTTCATAGGAATATCAAAAATTTTATGGTGTTTATCTAGCCAATTTTCAAGGATGAAGTAGGAGGCACTGTGGGTTTCAATTCATTCAGGAACCATGAAATAGTGAGGAAGCTCATTTCAATGAAAGCTCGGGACAACTCTCACAGGCAAGGCTTCCCAAGGAGTGGCCAAAAGGTCACATGAAGCCAGGCCCATTGAGGTTTACAATTGAGGTCCATGTGTGTTTTGACTCTCAACTATGGCTGCTAAGTCTTTCTGAATAAAGTCATGTGATATCCTGGCTGAGAATCCCAGTGCTCTTTGGAAAGCCAACCTGGGCCTAGATCTCAGTCTCCAAGGGCAACTCTCATGTGTGGCCTCCTAAATTCCAAACACAATTCATGCCAATACGTCGCTGAGATCTGTTCCAGAACTCAGTCTCTAAAGGGAATCACACAAGTGTTAAAGCCCAGGTTGACCCTGGAATCTTTTCCAACCGTAAAACAAATGACCACAATTAAACCAAAACACTCCAACATGGCCCTCATCTTCTTCCATATAGACAGTCATAATAAACTCTGGTTGGAGGTTTCCATGAGGGGCGCAGCCCAAGACAGTGTTCAAAATAAGCTCACTTGCCACTCATTTGCCTAAAGTCAGGGTGGCATGGAAACCCTTCCTGTGAACGAGGGGTGATCAAATAGGCCTGCCATTAATACTGCTCTACTTCTCCAATTTGAGGCCTACTCTCTGTGGGGTATAGATTCTTTATGAGAATTGGGGTCATGAGAAAACCCAAGCACCTATGGGCTACTTTCTGAAGGGATTTGAAGAACCCATTTGAGTGAACCAAGGAGTTGGATCAAAAGACTTTAGATATAGGGTTTTGGTTAGAGAGTGAATGTAAATTTCAGCATATGTGAAGAGTCAGCCACAGTGATGAACTGGGGAAAATGTGTAGGAAAGCAGATATCAATAGAGATATTAGGAAATCAGGCAAAGTACAAAGAGAGTGATAGGATAAGACATTTTTAACAGGGTTGAGTTTGAATATACAATCTTAGGAAGAAACAAATATGTAGTCACCAATAGGAATGATATTCGAGATCATTAGTGAATCAGGACATGGATGTTGTTAGTAATACATGCTCACTTTCAATATAGGCTTTGGTACAATCATAAGTGTGACAGTTGCATTTTTTGTCAGGAATATTACTGTGATGAAATGCATATGTATATCAGGTGACTAGAATATTTCTTCCACCATTTTTGAAAGCAATATTTTAAAGGCTTATAAATTAGTATTGGGGATACAAATAGGTATACCCTGGGTCTATGAATATAGAGATGATTCTTTAATAGACCATACTGTGAATAAATAATATAACTGGTTCAAAATTTAAATAATGGATTGAATTGATATCTGAAAATATACAAGAAATCTTACATTGATATACATACATTCATTCCGAACAGTTATACATCTAATGATAATATTATTGTTACGGTTTATTATGAAGAGTGTGTGAGTTTTGTTTCAAAAGTGATTATGGAAATCGAAAATAATGTGTTTGGAAAGAATCTCATGAAAAGAACAGTCAAGAAACATGGAGGAATACATGTCTTCTCAAGTAGGAAGTGATTGAAATTGAACCAAATGCCTATAAATTTGTAAAATTGTGGATGAAATGATATATCCTATATTGCCCATAAACTGCAGAAATAGTAATGTACCAGTGTTGAATAAAAATGAACTTCAAAATACACATCATGTCCCATAGGTGTCTACTTGCATTGATGTTAAACTGGGTGAGTCACTGTAGAAATATTAGGATTTCTTAGCACCATTCCCTGAAGTTAGTTTTCAGTACTAGGAAACAAATATGTATTTCAGTGGATGTATATTTCTAAGAATAATCTTGTGAAAAATTGATTATATATCCCCATACAGGAACATGAATGAATTTAGGCAGTGTATAGTAAGACACTTATATTTCATATTTTGAAAATCTGGAGACTATATATATATAGACACAAACACACACACATTATAATGTAGCAATATATATGCCAATTGAAATTCATCATGAAAAATAACTCATCTGCATATCAAAAAATATTCATTATACTGAACATGGAATATGTATAATGTTGTTCATCTAGGAAGGTCACCCATGGGTTGAATTTTTAGTTCCAACAGCCTTTAGGAGAAGTGATCTCTTCTCACAATTTGTATCTGCCAAGTCAGCCACCTCACAAGAATGTACGTGTGAAATCAGGTAGGATTCTATTTGTGCATATAAAAATACATGTGCTTAATAGGCTAAAGAGAAAGAGAGACAGAAATTCACATATTTCTTAACTTTAAAAACACATGGAGAATTATTTCAACAAATAATTGACTAGATTTATAACTCCTACCTTATATCATGCAAAAGGCAAGTACAACTACACACCATGCCTCTTCTGAACTGCTTGTATTTCTATTCTGTTTTGGTTATTTTTCTCATCATATTAGTATTAGTAGTCAGAGTCTATAAGGGTATGGGCTAGTGTCAAGGATTCAGTATTTCGAATGAAAAATTGAAAAATGAATCCAATGTGTATCCAAATATGTGCTACAAAAAAATCTTCCTTCTCTCATATAGAACAATGACTTGACATTACCATTGCCCCAAGTAAGTCACAATTAGAGGAGAAGAGTTAGAAAATCTGTAAATATATATCTGCAATGAAAATGCTCAGGAGTGCACAACCTTGGAGGTGGTAGAGGAGTTTCCAAATGTAAGTGACATGGGAAATACTCCACAGACATGAAGATCTGCTGGCCTAAACACTTCTTGAGAAACTGCCTTTGAGGTTGGGCACTTGAAATATATGTTGTTTTCAGGAGCTTTCGCTTCCTTTATAGTGAGACCATCTAAGCTGGGTCTGCATCTATGTGACCTGGAGGACATGGCATCTTATTTTCCAATGAACATGAGGCAGCAATGCTGAATTCTCTCTTTGTAGGTAAACTATTGCCACTGGGGGCTAAGTGTCTCCCCGTGTGGACTGTGAAACCATTTGGTCATCTTCCACTTTTCGTGGTGTTTCTTGCTGCTGCACTGGTAGTTTGGTATTGGCATCACGAAATACAAGGAGTTTAACTGGGACACAGTGCTGGAGGGAGTTCTGTCACGTGTGGTACGTGTACCCTGGTCTACAGTAGAATGCACCAACCAGGCTTCTATCCCACATAGCTTGCCACCTTGATCATAGCAACCTGATTCTAAACATTACTCTGAAACTTCTCCATATAACAAGATGCCTTTATATACAATGGTCTGATGGCTGCACCATGTCTGTCTCAAGACAATTGAAAGTCAATGGCAGATCCACATGGCCCCACCACAGATGTTTTATCACACACCTTCCCACCACTGCTAGGCCCACTACTCTGCAGTCTCCAACTTTCTGGCATCTCTGTTCTAAACATTTTCATGAAGCCCAGTCAATCAAGGCACTGTCTGGTATACTCATGATCAGCAAAAGTACATCAAAATGTTCTCCAGTGCCATCTGGTCATGAAAATTTCTAAACATTCATGGTATTGATCTAGACAAATTTCAAGGATGAAGGTGGAGGCACTGTGGGTTTCAATTCATTCAGGGACCATTAAATGTTGAGGAAGCTCATTTCAATGAAAGATCTGGAGAACACTCACAGGCAAGGCTTCCCAAAGAGTGGCCAAAAGGTCACATGAAGCCAGGCCCATTGAGGTCTACAATGTGAGGTCCATGTGTGTTTTGACTCTCAACTATGGGTGCCAAGTCTTTCAGAATAAAATCATGTGATATCCTAGCTGAGATTCTCAGTACTCTTGGGAAAGCCACCCTGGGCCTAGATCTCAGTTTCAAAGGGCGACTCTCATGTGTGGCCTCCTGAAATCGCAACACAATTCATGGCAATACTTATCTGAGGTCAGTTCCAGAACTCATTCTCTAAGGGGAATCACACCAGTGTTCAAGCCCAGTTGGACCCAGTCATCTCTTCCATCTGCCACACAAATGACCACAATTAAAACCAAAACACTCCCACATTGTCCTCATCTTCTTCCACATAGACACTCCTCATAACCTCTGGCTGGAGTTTTTCATGAGGGGCACAGCCCAAGACAGTGGCCCAAATAAGCTTTCTTGCCCCTCATTTGCCTAAAGTCAGGGTGGCCTGGACACCCTTCCTGTGAACCAGGAGTGATTAAATAGGCCTGCCATTAATACTGCTCCACTTCTCCACTTTGAGGCCTTCTTACTGTGGGGTTTAGTTTCTTCTTTTTAAAAAAAAAAATTGAAATTTAATTGGAAAGTTAAAAAAAATTGTATTGCAGAATATTAAATTTCTTATGCAAAAGCCTTTATCTTGTTTGTGAGGGAAACCTTGATACCTTGCCAATCTGGTTATATGGAGACACTGAAAATTTCCTGTTACATACTACATGGATGAATGGCTACAGCACATCGTTTTTTCAAACTGAAAGGCAGATAACAGCAAGTAAGATAACAAATAAAAGCCAATTTTATTAAAAAATAAAGTTGTAAAATGTCTCAAATATTGGAAATTAAATTCCTTTTTTTTTCTTTTTTTTGGTTGTTCAAAAGCTCATGCTATATCATCTTTCATACATTTGACTCATTTGGGTTATGAACTCCCATTTTTACCCCTATACAAATCGCAGAATCACATCAGTTACACACTCACGTTTTTACATAATGGCATATTAGTGATTGTTGTATTCTGCTACCTTTCCTATCCCCTACTATCCCCCTCCCCTCCCCAACCATCTACCCTCTATACCTTATCTGCTATTGTTCAATTCTCTCCCTTGTTTCCCCCCCTTTCCCCTCACAACCTCTTATATGGAATTTTGTGTAACATTTAGTGTCTCCTACAATTTCCATATGCTTTCCATTCTCTCTCCCTTTCTCTCCCCCCACTCATCTCCATTTAGTGTTAATATTTTCCTCATGCTCTTCTTCCCTGTTCTGTTCTTATTTGCTCTCTTTATATCAAAGAAAACATTTGGCATTTGTTTTTTAAGGATTGGCTAGCTTTGCTTAGCATTATATGTTCTAATGCCATCCATTTCCCTTCAAATTCAATGATTTTTGTCATTTTTTAATGCTGCATAATACTCCATTGTGTATAGATGCCCCTTTTTTTATCCATTCGCCAATTGAAGGTCATCTAGTTTGGTTCCACAGTTTAGCTATTATGAATTGTGCCGCTATGATCAGTGATGTGGCAGTATCCCTATAGTGCGCTCTTTTAAGATCCTCAGGGAATAGTCCGAGAAGTGAGATAGCTGGGTCAAATGGTGGATCCTTTCCCTGCTTTCCCAGGTATCTCCATACTGCTTTCCAAATTGGCCTCAACATTTTGCAGTCCCACCAGCAGTGTACAAGTGTACCCTTTTCCCCACATGCTCTCCAACACTTATTGTTGTTTGATTTCATAATGGCTGCCAATCTTACTGGAGTGAGATGGTATCTTAGGGTGGTTTTGACTTGAATTTCCCTAACTGCTAGAGATGGTGGGCATTTTTTCATGTTCTTGTTGATGGATTGTATGTCCTCCTCTGTGAAGTTTCTGTTCAGGTCCTTGGCCCATTTGTGGATAGGTTTATTTGTTATCTTATTGTTTAATTTTTGAGTTCTTTGTATATTCTAGATATTAGGGCTCTATCTGAAGTGTGAGGGGTAAAAATTTGTTCCCAAGATGTAGGCTCTCTATTTACCTCTCTTATTGTTTCTCTTGTTTCGAAAAAAACTTTTTAGTTTAAGTAAGTCCCATTTGTTGATTCTTGTTATTAACTCTTGTGCTATGGCTGTCCTATTAAAAAATTTGGAGCCCAACCCCACAGTATGTACATCGTAGCCAAATTTTTCTTCTATTAGATGCAGTGTCTCTGATTTTATATCTTGCTCCTTGATCCATTTAGAGTTAACTTTTGTGCATGGCGAGAGAAAGGGATTCATTTTCATTTTGTTGCATATGGATTTCCAATTTTCCCTGGACCACTTGTTGAAGATGCTATCCTTCCTCCATTGCATGCTTTTAGGCCCTTTTTCAAATATAAGAAAGTTGTACTTTTGTGGATTGGTTTCTGTGTCCTCTATTCTGTACCATTGGTCCAGCTGACTTTTGTGATACCAGTACCACGCTGTTTTTGTTACTATTGCTTTGTAGTACAGTTTGAACTCTGTTATCGCTATACATCCTGATTCACACTTCCTGCTTAGAATTGCTATTGCTATTCTGTGTCTATTGTTTTTCCATATGAAATTCATGATTGCTTTATATATTTCTACAAGAAATGCCATTGGGATTTTGATTGGCATTGCATTAAACCTGTAGAGAACTTTGGGTAATATCGCAATTTTGATGATGTTAGTTCTGCCTATACATGAACAGGGTACATTTTTCCATCTTCTAACATCTTCTTCTATCTCTTTCTTTAGAGTTATGTAACTTTCATTGTATAAATCTTTCACCTCTTTTTTTAGGTTGATTCCCAAGTATCTTATTTTCTATGAGGATATTGTGAATGGAGTGGTTTTCCTCATTTCAATTTCAGAAGTTTTGTTGCTGATATACAGGAATGCCTTTGATTTTTTCTTGTTGATTTTATATACTGGCACTTTGCTGAATTCATTTATTAACTCTAGCAGTTTCTTTGCATACCTTTTAGGGTTTGTTAAATATATTATCATGTCATCCTCAAATAGCGAATATTTAAGTTCTTCTTTTTCTATTTTTATGCCTTTAATTTCTTTTGTCTGTCTAATTGCTCTGGCTAGTATTTCAAGAACTAAACTGAATAGAAGTGGTGATAGAGGGCATCTCTGTCTTGTTCCAGATTTTAGAGGGAATGCCTTCAGTTTTTCTCCATTTAGGATGATGCTAGCCTGAGGTTTAGCATATATAGCTTTTACCATGTTGAGGTAAGTTCTTGTTATCCCTAATTTTTATAGTGTTTTGAACATAAAGGAATGCTGTACTTTGTCAAACGCTTTATCTACATCTATCGAGATGATCATATGGTTTTTGTCTTTAAGTCTATTGATGTGGTGGATTACATTTATTGATTTCCATAAATTGATCCAGGCTTGCATCCCAGGGATGAATCCTACTTGATCATGAAGCACAATTATTTTGATATGCTTTTGTATTCAATTCACCATGATTTTATTGAGAATTTTTGCATCCAAGTTTATTAGAGGTATTGGTCTGTAGTTTTCTTTCTTTGAAGTGTCTTTGTCTGGTTTTGGAATCAGGGTGATGTTGGCCTCATAGAATGAATTTGGAGGAACTCCTTCTTTTTCTATTTTTTGAAATTCCTTGAAAAGTATTGGTATTAATTCTTCTTTGAGGGTTTTGTAGAACTCCACTGAATACCTATCCGTTCCAGGACTCTTTTTGGTTGGTTGTCTTTTGATGGTTTCTTATTTTTCTTCCTTTGTTATTGGTCTATTTAAATTGTGGGTGTCTTCCTGACTCAATCTGGGCAGATCATATGACTTAAGAAATTTATCGATATCTTCTTTATCTTCTATTTTATTGGAATATAGGGTTTCAAAATACTTTCTAATTATCTTCTGTGTTTCTGTAGTGTGTGTTGTGATATTTCCATCTTTATTCCATTTGTTAGTAATTTGAGTTCTCTCTCTTCTTCTCTTCGTTAGCATGGCTAAGGGCCTGTCGAACATATTTATTTTTTCAAAGAACCAACTCTTATTTATTTCAATTTTTACAATGTAGATTTTTTGTTTCAATTTCATTGATTTCTCCTCTAATTTCAATTATTTCTTGTCTTCTACTACATTTGATGTTGTTTTGCTCTTCCTTTTCTAGGTTTTTGAGGTGTAGTGTGAGTTCATTTATTTGTTGTTGTTTTTTTCTTTTTTTGAGGAAAGAATTACAAGAAATGAATTTCCCTCTTAAAACGGCTTTCATTGTGTCCCATACAATCCGGTATGTTGTGTCTCTATTGTCATTTGTCTCTAAGAATTTTTTTATCTCCTCCTTTATGTCTTCTGTAACCCACTGATCATTCAGTAACATATTGTGCATTTTCCATGTGATGTAGAATTTTTCCTTCCTTTTTTTTTCATTGATTTAAAGTTTCAATCCATTATGATCAGATATGCTGCATGGTATTATCTCCATACCTTTATATTTACTAAGAGTTTCCCTATTGCATAATATATGGTCTATATTGGAGTAGGATCAATGTGCTGCTGAGAAGAACGTGTATCCACTTGATGATGGTTGATATATTTTATATATGTTGGTTACGTCTAGGTTATTGATTGTGCTATTGAGTTCTATAGTATCTTTATTCAGCTTTTGTCTGGAGGAAGGCAAGAGACTTCATCCACTATGACTGCCCTTTTTGCCATTTTAGTTTTGGATGCACACATGGGATCTTTCTTTAGATCCATCAGGTGCTGAGAATCTAAGCCACAGGCTCACACAGGGCCAAGATGCAGATTCAGAAACATCCCTTTCCAAAGCAATTAAGCAAAGAGCCACAGGTGATGCCCATTTATTTCCATTTGAAAACTGTTTTCTTCAGTCTTCACAAAGGGGTTGCCGGAGGCAAAGACCTTCCTGACATTCAGGGCAACAGGCAGGGAAGCAAAAGGCCCAAAGCAGGGTTTCTCCACTGAGATTTAATGGTCACACTGATATCTGAGTTTTCTGAGATACTCGCCATTCCCTTCAGCTATCCAGTACATTGCCATGTCACAGTGCTTGGGGTGGTACATATCTTGGACACAAAACCATGAGCGTATTCTAGAGAGTGGCCAGAATTCAGGAAGAAAACAGGAACATAGGAAGATGGCGAGTGTTGCCCATTTATAAGGCAAGCTGCAGTTCATTCATAAATTGCACAGGATGAATGCTGGGAAGCTTTCTAGTAGACGGGACAAATCCCTTGATGCATTTTCTTTTCTAATGTCTACAACCACGGACACAATGGGATATATAGACAAAGAAACACTCGCCTTGTCAAATGACTTACTAGAAACAGTCCACTCCAAAACTAACAAACCACCTTTCCTACCTATTCTGAGAACAGGAGACAAAACAACAAACCCACAACCACACCCACAAAGGCACCTCCTTCCCCCAGTAGGTCTCTGACTATCCAGAGTGTCCTCTGACTGGTGGGCCATGATATATTCCCCCATATTGGGGTGTCCTGTCTCTGATCTGGTCTCCGTGGCCAACTCTGTGATGCTGTCAGAAGCCAGCGATGAGCCACTACCTGCTTTCTCAGGAAAGGCCCCTCTTCAGATCTTCCTGGCATTTGGCCAACCTCACATCAGTATGTACCAAGAAAGACTGACTCTGTCCTTGGTAAATCCAAACAAGTTTGACCACTGGGACTTGCACTGGGACTGGCTTTGGGTGCCTGGCTTCCTGGATCCCATGTTCAGAGAGTTTCATCACCAAGGAAGTAAGTTGAGTTCATTTCCTTCAGGAACTGAATGAGGTCACTACCCTGGCAACCACATTTTCCTAACAGTTCCTTCCGAGGGTCCCATCAGATGGAGGCTGCACTTACTTGCTCTGACATTTTCACAAGTTAGAATGGTATATCAACCATAGGCACCCGGGATCAACTCTCCACACAGGCCTGGTTTGGTCCATCTTCACTACATTAAGAAAAGAGAGGCTGATTCAGACACATCCTTTCATCATGACCAGGATGTTTTCAATGTAAAATGACTTTTGCTCTCTCAGGTCCCTCATAGCTGCCTACATCTTCTCCAGGGATTATTTCTGCATGGACTTTTGATGTTGTCAGCTGGTGGAAGATCCCCTACCTTCCTGTATTGTAAGACCAACTCTGTTCCTGCTCTTCTGTAAATGAGATTGAGGGAACAGTGTATGGTTAGGGTTAATAGCATGTTCGATTTGGGTTAGGAATAATTATGCTGGATGAATAATGGTATTGGGAACCTCTGATATTTATAAGAATATAGACGTGAAATATATGTATGAGAACAGAGATCTAGGAAAGATTTGAAGCCCAGATAGGAATTGAAACCACGATTGGTATACTTAGCTTGAATTATGTTCTGCACCGAGGTCTCAGATAAATCGATATACAATGGCATAGGACCGTGTACCTCGGATGTTTGAATGTAGAAGAGAACATGCAGTCAAAAAGGGATAGTCTGTAGGATTAGGAAGATAGTCAGTAGGTTTAGGAAGAATAGTGAGTATAGGAGTTGGACCAAAAGTTCTTTAGCAATAGGGTTTCAGATAGAGAGTGAATGTAAATGTCAGCACATTTGAAGTTACAGTCACAATGATGAACTGGGGACAATATGTAGAAAAGCAGATATCAATAGGGACATTAAGAAATCAGGCATAGTATAAAGTGAGTGATAGGATTAGATATTTTCAAAAGGATTGAGGTTGAATATATAATCTTAGGAAAAAACAAATATGTAGTAACAAAGAGGATTGACAATTGAGAGCATTACTCAACCTGGACAGATGTTTTTAATAATCCATGCTCACTTTCCATTTAGGCTTTGGTACAATTATAAGTGTGACCTTTGCATTTTGTGTCCAGAATACTACTGTGATAAATGTATATGTATATCAGGTGACATGAGTCTTTCTTCCACCATTATGGGGAGCAATATCCTGAAAACTTATAAATTAGTACTGGGGATACGAAAAGGTGTACCCTGTGTTGATGATTATTCAGATGATGCATGAATAGACCATATTGTGAATAAAGTATATAACTGGTTCCAACTTTAAATAATGGATTGAATTTGCATCTGAAAAAAAATATATGAAATCTTATATTGATATACATACATTCATTCCAACCTGTTATATATGTAATGGTAATATTAGGGTTACAGTTTATCATGAAGAGTGAGTTTTGCTTGAACAATGATAATGGAATCGAAAATAATGTGTTTAGAATGAAGTCAAGTGAAAAGACCAGTAGAGAAATATGGAGGAATACATGTGTTCTGAAATAGTAAGTAATTGAAAGTGAACCAAATGCCTATAAATTTGTGAAGTTGTGAATGAAAAAAATATATCCTATGATGTACATAAACTGAAGAAATTTTAATGTACCAGTGTTTAATAAAAATGAACTTCAAAATACACATCATGTTCCATAGAAATCTATTTGCATTGATGTTAAACTGGGTCAGTTACAGTAGAAATATTAGGATTTGTAAGCACCATTCACTGAACTTAGTTTTCAGTAGTAGGAAACCAATATGTATTTCAGGTGGTTGAGTATTTCTTAGAATAATCTTGTGTAAAGTTGATTATACACCCAAATACATGAATACGAATGAATTTAGGGAGTGTATAATAAGATACATATATTTCATATTTTGGAAATTCTGGAGAATATATATATATATATATATATATATATATATATATATATATATAACACACACAAATACACACACAAACACACACACACAAATTAATATCTAGAAATATATATGCCAATTGAAATTCATCATAAAATATAATTCATCCACATATCCAAAAATATTCATTTTACTTAACATGGATTTATGTATAATGTTTTTTACTAGGAAGCTCACCCATAGGTTGAATTTTCAGTTCAATCAGTATTTAGGGGGAGTCATCTCTTTTCACAATTTTTATATTCCAATGTCAGTGAGCTCACAAGAATGTACGTGGGATACCAGGTAGGATAGTATATGTGCATAAAA
Organism: Callospermophilus lateralis; assembly: GCF_048772815.1. Lineage (NCBI taxonomy): Eukaryota > Metazoa > Chordata > Mammalia > Rodentia > Sciuridae > Callospermophilus > Callospermophilus lateralis. The sequence continues at coordinate 482,320 of NW_027511026.1, read as the reverse complement.
AATACATGTGCTGAATAGGATACAGAGAAAGGGAGGCAGGAATTTACATATGTGATAACTTTAAAAACTCATGAAGAAATATTATAATAAAAAGTTGACTAGATTTAAAACACATACTCTTGATAAAGCAGAAGGCAAATACAAGTATACACCATGCTTCCTATGAAAGGACTGTATTTCTATTCAGTTAGGTTTCTTTTTCTCCATCATATTAGGATTAGTAGTCAGATTCTAGTAGGGTATGGGTTGGTGTCAGGGATTCAGTATTTCAAATGGAAAATAGAAAAATTAATCTAATGTGTATGCAAACATGTACTACAGGAACAACTTCCCACTCTCTTCCAGAACAATGGCTTGACATAACCATCACTCCAAGTAAGACACAATTAGAGGAGAGGAGTTAGAAAATCTGTGAATACATATGAGAAATGTAAAATGCTCAGAAGTTCACAACACTGGAAGTAGAAGAACAGTTTCCAAAAGTAAGGGAGAGGGTAAACACTTCACAAACATGGAGCTCTGCTGGCCTAAAGACTTCTTGAGAAACTTCCTCTGTGGTTGGGCACATGAAATATTTGTAATTGTCAGGAAATTTAGTTTCGTTTGTAGTGACACCATGAAATCTGGGTCTGCATCTATGTGACCTGGAGGACATGGTTCCTTATTTTCTAATGAAAATGAGGCAGCAGTTCTGAATTCTCTCTTTGTAGGTAAACTGTGGCCACTGGGACCTAAGTGTCTTCCGGTGTGGTCTGTGAAGCCATTTGGTCATGCTCAAATTTTCAGGGTGTTTCTTACTCCTGAACTGGGAGTTTCGTATTAGATTCATGAAATACAAGGAGTTCAACTGGGACACAATGATAGAGGGAGTTCTGTCACGTGTGGTTTGTCATGGTCGACAAGAGAATGTACGAACCAGGCTTTAATCCCACATAGCTTTCCCACTTGACTATAGCAACCTGATTCTGAACATTGCCCTGAAACCTCTCCATATAAAAAGATGCCTTTACATATAAGGGTCGGCTGCCTGCACCATGTCAGTCGCAAGTCTTTTGGAAGCCAATGGAAGATCCAGGTGATCCTACCAAAAATATTTATTTACACACCTACAGTCCACTGCTCTATGCCCACTACTCAGCAGGCTCCAACTTACTGGCATCTCTGTTCTACAACATTTTCACGAAACCCAGTCAATCAAGGCACAGTTTGGTACCATCATGATCAGCAACAGGACATTCAAAGTTTATCCAGTGCCACCTGGTCATGGAAATTTCAAAAATTTCATGGTATTTATCTAGCCATTTTTCAAGGATGAAGTTGCAGGCACTGTGGGTTTCAATTAATTCAGGAACCATTAAATGGTGAGGAAGCTCATTTCAATGAAAGCTCTGGAGATCACTCACGGGGAAGGCTTCCCAAAGAGTGGCCAAAAGGTCACATGAATCCAGGCCCATTGAGGTATACAAAGTGAGATCCATGTGTGTTTGTATTCTCAACTAAGGGTCCCAAGTCTTTAAGAATTAAATCATGTGATATCCTGGCTCAGAATCCCCGAGCACTGTGGAAAAGCCATCCTGGGCCTAGATCTCAGATTACAAGGGTGATTCTCATGCGTGACCTCCTAAAATCCCAACACTATTTTTTGCAATACTTCTCTGAGGTCAGTTCCAGAACTCAGTCTCTAAGGGTAATCACACCAGAGTTCAAGCTCCAGTGGACACAGTCATCTCTTCCAACTACCACACAATTGACCACAATTAAAACCAAAACACTCCCATATGGCCCTCATCTCCTTCCATATAGACACTCATCATAACCTCTGGCTGGAGGTTTCCATGAGGGGCGCAGACCAAGACAGTATCCACAATAATCTACCTTGCCCCTCATTTGCCTAAAGTCAGGGTGGCCTGGACACGCTTCCTGTTAACCAGGAGTGATCTAATAGGCCTGATGTTAATACTGTTCTGCTTGTCCAATTTGAGGCCTACTGACTGTCAGCTATTGATTCTTTATGTGAATTGGAGTCATGAGAAAACCCAAGCACCTATGGGCTAGCCTCTGCAGGTTTTGAAGAACTCGTTTGACCCAAAGGATTCCTATTCTCACTTGATGGAGGTCAGGAACCTTACAGAGGAAGGCGAGAGACTTCATGCCAATGACTGCTCTTTTGGCCATTTTGGTTTTGAATGCACGCATGGGAAATTTCTTTAGATCCCTCAGGTGCTGAGAATCTAAGCCACTGCCTCATACAGAGCCAAGGGGCTGATTCAGACACATCCATTTTCAAAGCAGTTAAGGAAAGAGCCACATGTATGCCCAATAATTTCCATTTGAAAACTGTTTTCTTCAGGCTTCACAAAAGGGTGGCCTGAGTCAAAGACCTTCCTGAAATTCAGGAAAACAGAACAATAGGTAAGCAAATGGTCCAAAGCAGGGTTGCTCCACTGAGAATTTCCTGGTCACACTGATACTTGAGTTTTCTGAGATGCTTGCCATTTCTTTCAGCTATCCAGTACATGGCCAGTCACAGAGCTTGAAGGTGGTACATATCGTGAACAAAAAACCATGGTCCTATTCTGTAGAGTGGCCAGAATTCAGAAAGAAAACAGGAACTTAGGAATATAGCAGGTGTTGCGCATCAATAGGGCAAGCTACAGTCCATTCATAAATGGGGCAATTTGAATGCTGAGAAGCTTTCTACTAGACAGGACACATCCATTGATGCATTCTCTTTTCTAATGCATACAACCACGGACACAGTGAAATACTGAGACATAGAAACACTCGCCATGTCAAAAGACTTACTAGAAACACTAAACTTCAATCCAAACAAACCGACTTTAATACCTATTCTAGGAAAATGAGACAAAACCACAAACCCACAACCACACCCACAAAGGCACCTCCTTCCCCCAAGTAGGTCTGTGACTATCCAGAGTGTCCTCTGACTTGTGGGCCAGAATATGTTCCCCCAAATTGGCCTGTCCTGTCTCAGATCTGGTCTCCTTGGCCAACTCTGTGAAGTTCTCAGTAGCCAGTGGTGAGCCACTACCTGCTTTCTCAGGAAAAGCCCCGCTTCAGAGATTTCCTCTCATTTGGCCTTCCTCACATCTGTAGGTACCAACAAAGACTGACTCTGTCCTTGCTGAATCCAAACAAGTGAGACCACTGGGACTGGGACAGGGACTGGCTCTGGGTGCCTGGCTTCCTGGATCCCAAATTCAGAGAGTTCCATCACCAAGGAAGTTAAGTGAGGTCGCTTCCTTCAGAAATTGAATGAGGTCACTGTCTTGGCAACCACTTTGTCCTAACTGTTGCTTTCAAGGGTCCCATGATACGGAGGCTGCCCCTACTTTCTGTGACACTTTCACAAGTTAGAATGGTATATCAACAATAGGCACCCAGGAATAGATCTCCACACAGGCCTAATTTGGTCCAACTTCTCTACGTTAAGAAGAGAAGCTGATTCATACACAACCTTTTATCCTTACCAGGTTGTTTGCCATGGAAGATGACTTTTGGTCTCTCAGGTCCTTCATAGCTGCCTACCTCTTCTCCAGGGATCATTTCTGCATGGACCTTTGAGGTTCTCAGCAGGTGGAAGATTCCCTACATTTCAGTATTGTAAGATCAACTCTTTCCCTGCTCTTCTGTAAAGTTAGATTGAGGGAACAGTGTATGGTTATGGTTAATAACATGTTCGGTTTGGGTTAGAAATCATTCTGCTGGATGAATAATGGTATTGGGAACTTGCTATGTGTATAAGAATATATAGGTGAAATATATGTATGAAAACAGAAATCTAAGTATGATTTGAAGTCCAGAAGGGCATTGGGCTCTTGATTTGGATATGCAGCTTTGAATTACGTTCTGCAGAGGTGTCTCAATTAAATCGATATACAATGCCATAGGACCTTGTACCTTGGATGAATTAATGTAGAAGGAACATCTAGTCGAAAAGGGATAGTCCGTAGTGAAAGGTTAATAAAATAGGTACTTGTCACTTCCTGTTTTTCTGTATGCTTAACAAAACACTGTTGAAATCTTGAGAAATGTTTGCTAATCTTGTTTCCAGAATGTTCTGTTCCCAACTGCCAAACTGCAGAATGTACTCCCTCACTCAGTGTCATGCAAACTGCCCACATGCCCTCACCCATTAGTAAACTTCCCTCTCTTCCCTCTCCAAGGAAAGTATATAAGCTGTGCTTAAGGTGTTCTCAGGGCTCTCTGCTCTATTTAAGTGAGTTCTGAGCCACAGCATGCTGAACCCCAAATAAACTCATTGCTGTTGCATGAGACAGACTCTTGGTGGTCTCTTCCTTCGACACTCGCCCGACCTTTACATATTGAGGTTCCACCGAGTTCTGGCAGTGGCAGACGAGAGACCCCAATGGGCTCCTCTCGGAGCAAGTAAGGCGCCTCTTTCTGGTTTCAGGTTTCATGTTAGGGCTTGGCAAAATCTCTGGCGATGAAGAGCCTGAGCTCCCTCCGAAGGTGGCTGAGAGACGTGTCACGGAGACACAGGGCACCTCCCTGGGGGACGCCGCAGAAAACTCGGGAAATTAAGGAACAATAGTCTCCTCAACTCAGTGATATTTTGTTTCAGATTCGGTATTGTCATCCCATCGGGTTTTGCCGGCTACTCATTCCTGGTTTCAGTGTTTGACGTCCATTGCCTGTGTTTATGGTCTTGTCTTATCTGTGTCATGTGTCCTTGCTTTTGCTGTTTGTGTACCTTTCATTATGAAACAGAGCAGTTCAATGCCTCTGTCCCTGACCCTTGATCACTGGAACAAAGTCCGCTTAAGAGCTCATAATCTTTCTTGTTTTAGTAAAATGCTGGACCTGGCAGAATCTCTGTGCCTCAGAATGGCCCACCTTTGAATTCGGATGGCCCCTAGAAGGATCTTTCTACTTCACACTAATTTAAAAATTCAGAGATATTATCTCAGCCGGGGACACATAGCCATCTGGATCAACAGCCATATATCTTAACTTGGCAGAACATCTGCAAATCTCCTCCTCCATGGGTGAAGCCTTTCCTTGCCCCTGCCTCTGCTCCTACTCCTTCCCCCATGATCTCTCAAACCCTCTCAACCTCCTCCTCCTCCACCCCCTGTTCTCCCCGAGTCACAGATTTGACTCTACTGGACTCTTCTTCTCTTACTAATCCCCTGCCCTTGTCCCCTAACCCACAACACCCTCGAATGGATTTCCCTGCTTCTGACTCAGCCTCTTTACCATTGGAGGAAGCTAAGCCGGTAATAGGGTCTGATAATGGACCGGTGTTCATGGCCCAGGTAAGTCAGGGGTTAGCCAGGAACCAGGGAATTAATTGGAAGTTATATTGTGCTTATAGATACCCGAGTTCAGGACAGGCAGATAGAATAAATTGAACCATTAAAGAGACCTTAAGAAAATTAAACTTACAGCATAAAAGATTAGACTATGCTCCTGCCTTATGCAATGTTTCATGCAAGAAATACTCCCTCTGTTTCTTTGAGTAACCTTAGCCCCTGTGAAATTCTCTATTGTTGCCCTCCTGCAGTAAGGGACCTAAGCCCGACTCAAAGACCTAACCATTCCATCCACACCCCCTTGCTTGACAGACTTAAAGCTCTAAAAAGAACTCAGTGATACCTGTGTAAACAGCTGGCCACTGCCTATCAAACTGGGGACAAAGGGACTCCACATCGATATCAAGTAAGAGACTTCATCTACGTAAGACGACATCAGGTATCATGCTTGAAACCCCGCTGGAAAGGATCATAGTCGGTGCTACTTATAACACCTTCAGTGGTAAAGGTAGACGGAATCAATTTCTGGATCCATGCCTCTCATCTCAAGCCTGCGCCCTGTCCAGACTCTGGCTGCAAACTGGAAAAGACTGGTAAAACCTTCAAATTGCGTATTCGCCATGTGGATAAGTCTGTGGACTCTCTCCTTGGCCACAAGTAGTCCTAAGCCACATCAGTCCATTCAGCAGTGATGGCTGATCACAAATCCTACTGGAAAAGAAGTATAATCTATCTCGCATACAGCCCCCTGAGGGACCTGGTGGCCATCACTCCTCCCAGACATTTGTCAGCTGGCTATAGGTCTTACCTATTGGGATATCCCTGATGAAGAGGATACCACTAAAATTCCATTAAATTACTTCTGTACCATAGATAATGGAAACAAACATTATGGATGAAGGGACATGCAAGCCAGATGCAGGTTTGCTAGCCTAGATTACTATGTTTGCCGGGCAGACTCTCAAAGCCACAGTCACGGCTGTGTGGGGGGAAAGCCGACTTCTTCTGTAAGTCATGGGGATGTGAGCAAACAGGGGCTGCCTGATGGAACCCAAACTCCTCATCAAATTCAGTACACATCATTGGTCATATTACCAATTAGATAAGAAGAACCGATGGCCCCCAGAGGGGTCTCTAGATCCTCAAATTCTGCGTGACCTTTTCCCTCCTTCACTCACATCCTGAACTATGCTTCTCCAATAGATCCTCACCCTCAGCCTTCTGCTCCAGACACTCTGCTGTCACTCCCACCTCAGCAACCTGATTTCTCCCCTCCAATTACTAGATCAAAAACCCAAACCTCTGCCGGTTCTCAGACCATTGCCTCCTTGCTGAGGCAGCAGTTACTGAAGTACCCCTCCACCCACTCACTCCTCTCTTGTCCTGTCAGTGCCCACACCGGGTCCCGCCAGGTCTTCTTACCAGCTAAACCAAAGCTCAAACCAGCTGAGGAGAGCCCTCAGTCCCCTATCTAAGATGTAATAAAAATGGCCTTTAAAGTTGGTTTGTCATCACTGAAAACAGTTTACTAATAATTAAACGTCCCTCATATGCGTTTTGAGATACTCACTCCCATCATCCTCTCTGCTCTACCTGTTCTACTGCTCAAGTTTTTGTTGCTAGGAAAATCTCAAACCCATTTCCCATTATTCTTTTACATCTCTCCTTCCTCATTATCAGATCCACAGAGCTGATCTCAGCCCACCTTCCCCGTCTTCCCCCTCTGCACTAGGCCCACAGAAAAGTCTTAACTGACCTTCTCCAGAAGTCTTCACCATGGCTGACTTTAGGACTTTCAGCAAAAGAGTCCCTATAAAAGAGTTCAATGTAGATAAACTTCCTCTTTTCGTGTTGCCCTGTTCTACTTGGCCAGTGGCTAAAAAAATCAGCACTTCTCAGGTAGACACCCTTTTACTAGTTTTTCACAAAATATGTGAACAAGGCCTCTGTCCTTGAGCTGGGGATTCACAGAGATGGCTACATTTCTAAGATAAAGAAGTTACCAACTGGTCTCCATGGTAACAGCTGGCAGGGGTAAAATAAGAAAGGGAAGAAAAAGCTCTCCCCCTCCCAGGTGTCCTTTAAAAGTTAACTTGCCCAGAACAGGGGAAAAACAGGAACAAATGCTGCGTTTTTGAACTTCTGCAGACTGTGAGCTTCTGAGCACCTTCCCTTACATGTTGGGTACAAAATTCTGAAACTACCTAAACTTGAGTTTCAGGGGATTAATTGATTACAACAGAAGCAATGCCCTCTGAATCCGGTTGCAACCAAATAGGACTGTTTCCCTGTCTTTAGTGCTATCTTAGGTGCCTTGCCTTGTCCGTCCTTACAACAGAATAATTCTATATACTTAAACCTTGTTTATGTTTTCATGAAATTGTCAACAGATGTGATTAATCGTGTAATGGTGCAGATGTTTCCCAGAGTGCTCTATTATGAAGCAGGTTCATTTGAAGATCAAATAGGGGGACATACAACCAGGTTCCACTGGGAGCATATATCCCTCACTTTAGCCATCATATTAGGAATAGGATTTGCTGCACGGGTGGGCCCAGGAACCACTGCCCTTGTCCATGTGACACAATAAATGACCCAATTAGAAGCAGCAATAGACCAAAACTAAGATATTAGAAACCACCATCAGAGCTTTGCATGAAACTTTAACCTTTCTCTCTGAAGTTGTTTTACAGAACAGTTGAGGTTTGGACCTCCTCTTCATTAAAGAAGGGGGCCTTTGTGCTGCATTGAGGGAAGAATGTTGTTTTTATGCCGAACATACTGGAGTTGTAATAAAATCTATGAGTAAATTAAAAAGACACATTAAAGAGCATCAACAAGAGAGAGAGAGAGACCCAAAAAGGGTTGTTTGAGTCTTGGTTCACACAGTGCCCCTGGTTAACTACGTTTTTATCAACCCTGGCCGGTCCAATAATAATCCTCATATTATTGATAACTATAAAACCCTGTTTTCTCAACCGTGTAATTTCTTTTCTCCAGGCTCAAATTGGACGAGTTAAACTTATGGTAATACCCCACTAGGAGACATAGAATGTGAAACCCCCCAATGATAATTTTTATGTTTAAAAGTAGCCAGAAAAAGAAGTGAGGAATGAAAGGTTAATAAAATAAGTACTTGTCACTTCCTGTATTTCCCTATGCTTAACAAAAAACTGTTGAAATCTTCAGAAATGCTTGCAAAACTTGTTCCCAAAATGTGCTGTCCCCAACTGCCAAACTACAGAATGTACTCCCTCACCCAGTTGCATGCAAACTGCCCACTCGTCGTGACCCATCAATAAACTTCCCTCCCTGCCTTCTCCAGGGAAAGTATACAAACTCTACTTAAGCTATTCTCAGGGCTATCTGCTCTATTAAAGTGAGCTCTGAGCCCCAGCATGCTGGAAACCCAATAAACCTTTTGCTGTATCATGAGTACTCTGTTGGTCGTCTCCTTCTCCGAAGCTTGCCCGACATTTACTTGGATGATTGAATGTAGAAGAGAACATCCAGTGAAAAAGGTATAGTTGGTAGGATTAGGAAGATAGTCAGTAGGTTTAGGAAGAAGAGTGAGTATAGAATTTAGAACAAAAGTTCTTTAGCAATACGGTTTGAGTTAGAGAGTGAATGTAAATGTGAGCACAATTGAAGAGTCAGTCACAATGATGAACTGGGGTAAATATGTAGGAAAGCAGATATCAATAGAGACATTATGAAATCAGGGAAATTACAAAGTGAGTGACAGGACTAGATATTTTGAAAAGGATTGAGTTTGAATGTATAATCTTAGGAAAAAACAAATATGTAGACACCAATAGGATTGATATTTGAGAGCATTAGGCAAATTTCAGGTGCATGAATATTTCTGAGAATAATCTTGTGAATAGTTGATTATAAATCCAGATACATGAACATGAATGAATTTAGGGAGTGTATATGAGACACATATATTTCATTTTTTGAAATATCTGGAGAGTGTGTATATATATATATATATATATATATATATATATATATATATATATACACACACACACACACACAAAACACACACAGACAAAAAAGTAGCAATATATATGTCAATCAAAATTCATCATATAATATATATTATCCACAGATCTAAAAATATTCATTTTACTGAACATGGATTTATGTATAATGTTGTTCAACTAGAAAGCTCACCCATATGTTGAATATTCAGTTTCAATGGGGTTTAGTAGGAGTGATCTTTTCTCTCAATTTGTATCTGCCAAGTCAGCCACCTCACAAGAATGTACGTGTGGTACCAGGTAGCCAACCTGATTCTGAACATTGCCCATAAACCTATCCATATAACAAGATGCCTTTACATATAAGGGTCTGCTTGCTGTACCCTGTCAGTCACAAGGCATTTGCAAGCCAATGGCAGATCAACATGGCCCCACCACACATGTTTTATCACACACCTTCACACCACTGCTCTAGGCCCACTAATGAGCAGGCTCCAACTTACTGGCATCACTGTTCTACACAATTTTCATGAAACAAAGTCAGTCAAGGCACTGTCTGGTACACTGATGGTCAGCAACAGGATATCCAAAAGTTCTCCAGTGCCACCTGGTCATGGGAATTTCAAAAATTTCATGGTATTTATCAAGCCATTTGTCGAGGATGAAGTTGGAGGCTCTTTGGGTTTCAATTTATTCAGGAACCATTAAATGTTGAGGAAGCTCATTTCAATGAAAGCTCTAGAGAACACTCACAGGCAAGACTTCCCAAAGTGTGGCCAAAAGGTCACATGAAGCCAGGCCCATTGAGGTCTACAATGTGAGGTCCATGTGTGTTTTGACTCTCAACTGTGGCTGCAAAGTCTTTCAGAATAAAATCATGTGATATCCTGGATGAGATTCCCAGTGCTCTGGGAAAAGCCACCCTGCACCTAGATCTCAGGTTCCAAGGGCGACTCTCATGCATGGCCTAGTAAAAACCAAACACAATTCATGAAAATACTTCTCTGAGGTCAGTTCCAGAATTCATTCTCTAAGAGGAATCACAACAGAGTTCAAGCCCAGGTGGACCCAGTCTTTTCTTCTAAGTGCCACACAAATTACCACAATTCCAAACAAAACGCTCCCACATAACCCTTTTCTTCTTCCATATAGACACTCATCATAACCTCTGGATGGAGGTTTCCATGAGGGGCGCAGGACAGGACAGTGTCCAAAATAACCTCCCTTGCCCCTCATTTGCCTAAAGTCAGTGTGGCCTGGAAATCCTGACTGTGAAACAGGAGTGATCAAATCGGCCTGCCGTTAATACAGTTTGGCTTCTCCAATTTGAGGCCTACTGACTGTAGGGTTTAGATTCTTCATGTAAATTGGGGTCATGAGAAAACCTAAGCACCTATGGGATAGCCTCTGCAGGGCTTTGAAGAACTCTTTTGAAACAAAGGATCCCTATTCTCACTTGATGGATGTCAGGAACCTTAGAGAGTAAGGCGAGAGTCTTCATAAACAATGACTGCTCTTTTGGCCATTTTGGTTTTTAATGCACCCATGGGATCTTTCTTTAGATCCATCAGGTGCTGAGAATCTAAGCTACAGCCTAACACAGGGCCAAGAGGCTGATTCAGACACATCCCTTTCCAAAGCAATTAAGCAAAGAGCCACAGGTGTTGCCCATTCATTTCCATTTGAAAACTGTTTTCTTCAGGCTTCACAAAGGGGTGGCCTGAGGCAAAGAACTTCCTGACATTCAGGGCAACAGAACAATAGGTAAGCAAAAGGCCCAAAGCAGGGTTTCTCCACTGAGATTTAATGGTCACACTAATATCTGATTTTTCAGAGATGCTCGCCATTCCTTTGAGCTATCCAGTACATGGTCATGGCACACAGCTTGGAAGTGGTACATACCTTAGACATAAAACCATGAGCCTATTCTGGAGAGGGGCAGAAGTCCAGAAGAAAACTGAAACTTAGGAAGATTGCAGGTGTTACCCATCGAAAAGGCAATCTGAAATCCATTCATAAATTGGACAGGATGAATGCTGGGAAGCTTTCTACTAGACAGAACACATCCATTGATGCATTTTCTTTTCTAATATCTGCAACCACGGACACAGTGGGATACACAGACTTAGAAACACTCGCCTTGTCAAATGACTTACTAGAAACAGTTCATTCCACACCAAAAAAAGCGCCTTGCCTACCTATTCTCTGAACATGAGACAAAACCAGAAACCCACCCCCACACCCACAAAGGCACCTCCTTCCCCCAAGAAGTTCTGTGACTATCCGGAGTGTCCTCTGACTGGTGAGCCATACTATATTCCCATGGAATGGCCTGATCTGTCTCAGATCTGGTCTCCTTGGCCAACTCTGTGCAGGTGTCAGGACCCAGAGGTGAGCAACTACCTGCTTTCTCAGGAATGACCCCTCTTTAGAGCTTTCCTGGCATTTGGCCATCCTCACATTAGTAGGTACCAAGAAAGACTGACACTGTCCTTGGTAAATCCAAACAAGTGAGACCACTGGGACTGGGACTGGGACTGGCTCTGGGTGCCTGGCTTCATGAATCCCAAGTTCAGAGATTTCCATCACCAAGGAAGTGAGGTGAGGTCACTTCCTTTAGGAACTGAATGAGGTCACTGCCTTGGCAACCACTTTGTCCTACCAGTGGCTTCCAAGTGTCACATGAGAAGGAGGCTGCCCCTACTTCCTGTGACACTTTCACAATTTAGAATGGTATACAACCATAGGCACCCAGAAACAGCTACCCACACAGGCCTGGTTTGGTCCATCTTCTCTAAATTAAGATGTGAGAGGCTGATTCAGACAGAACCCTTCATCCTGAACAGGTTGTTTGCCATTGAACATGACTTTTGTTCTCTCAGGTCCTTCATAGCTGCCTACATCTTCTTCAGTCAACATTTCTGCATGGAACTTTGAGGTTCTCAGCAGGTGGAAGATCCCCTACTTTCCTGTATTGTAAGACCAACTCTGTCCCTCCTCTCTGTAAATTTAGAATGAGGGAACAGTGTATGGTTAGGGTCAATAACATATTTGACTTGTGTTAGGAATCATTCTGCTGGATGAATAATGGTATTGGGAACCTGCAAAATTTATAAGAATATATATTTGAAATATAAGTATGAAAACATAAATCTAGTTACGATTTGAAGCAAGAAAGGGCATTGGGCCCTTCTTTGGGATATTTAGCTTTGAATTACATTCTGCATTTTAGTCTCAGATAAATCTATACACAATGGAATAAAACCTTGCACCTCAGATGCCTGAATGTCGAAGAGAACATCCAGTCAAAAATGGATAGTCGGTAGGATTTGGAAGATAGTAGGTTTAGGAAGAAGAGTGAGTCTTCGAGTTGGACCAATAGTTTTTTAGCAATAGGGTTTCGTTTAGAGAGTGAATGTAAATGTCAGCACATGTGAAGAGTCAGTCACAATGATGAACTGGGGAAAATATGTAGGAAAGCAGGTCTCAATAGAGACATTAGGAAATCAGACAAATTATAAAATGCGTGATAGGATTAGACATTGTCAACAGGGTTGAGGTTGAATATATAATCATAGGAAGAAACAAATATATAGTCCCCAACAATATTGACACTTGGGAGAATTAGGCATCCTGGACAAGGATGTTTTTAGTAATATATACTCACTTTCACTTTAGGGTTTGGTACAATCATAAGTGTGACCTTTGCATTTTTGTCCAGAATATTACTGTGATAAAATGTATATGTAGATCAGGTGACATGAGTATTTCTTCCACCATTATGGGAAGCAATATTTTAAAAGCCATAAATTAGTATTGGGTATACAAATAGGTGTACCCTGTGTCAATGAATATAGAGATGATGCATGAATAGATGGTACTGTGAATAAATAATATAACTGGATCCAACTTTAGAAATTGGAATTAGAATAAATTGATATCTGAAAATATACAGGAAATATTATATTGATATTGGTATACATACATTCATTACAACCAATTATAAGTCTAATGGTAATATTAGGGTTATGGTTTATCATGAAGAGGGTGTGTGAGTTTTTCTTCAAAAGTGATTATGGAAATCGAAAATAATGTGTTTGTTAAGAAGTCTCATGAAACGACCAGTCGAAAAACCTGGAGGACTACATGTGTTCGGAAGCAGGAAGTGATTGAAAGTGAAACAAATGTCTTTAATTTTGAAATTTTGGGTGAAAAATTTATCCATGGATGTGCATAAACTGAAGAAATAGTACTGTACCAGTTTTAAATAAAAATGAACGTCAAAATACACATCATGTCCCATAGGAATCTACTTGCATTGATGTTAAACTTGGTAAGTTACTGTAGAAATATTAGGATTTGTATGCACCTTTCACTGAAGTTTGTTTTCAGTACTAGGAAACAAATAAGTATTTCAGGTGGATGAATATTTCTGAGAATAATCTTGTGCAAAGTTGATTACAAATCCACATACATGTATATGAATGTATTTAGGGAGTGAATAATAAGACACATATATTTCATATTGTGAAAAATCTGGAGAGTATATATATATATATATATATATATATATATATATATATATATACAAAACACACACAGACATTATAAAGTGGCAATATATATGCCAATCGATATTCATGGTGAAATATATATCATCCATAGATCCCGAAATATTAATTTTAATGAACATGGATTTATGAATAATGTTGTTCAACTAGGAAGGTCACCCATAGGTTGAATTTTAAGATCCAACAGCATTTAGCAGGAGTGATCTCTTCTCATAATTTGTATCTGCCAAGTCAGCCACCTCACAAGAATGTATATGTGATACCAGGTAGGATTCTATATGTGCATATAAAAATACATGTGCTGAATAGGCTACAGAGAAAGGGATACAGGAATTCACATATTCATTAACTTTAAAAACACATGGAGAACTATTTCAATTAAAAATTAACTAGATTTATAACACCTAACCTACATAATGCAAACGGCAAGTCCAACTATACACCATGCCTCTTCTGAACTGCTTGTATTTCTATTCTGTTTGAGTTATTTTTCTCCATCATATTAGGAATAGTAGTCAGAGTCTAGTAGGGTATAGTTTCGTGTCAGGGATTCAGTATTTTGAATGGAAAATTGGAAAATGAATCCAATGTGTATGCAAATATGTGCTACACAAAAATCTTCCCACTTTCATCCACAACAATGCCTTGACATTACCTTTGCCACAAGTAAGACACAATTAGAGGAGAAGAGTTAGAAAATACGTGAATACATATCTGGAATGGAATACGCTCAGGAGTTCCCAACCTTGGAGGTGATAGAACAGTTTCCATAAGTAAGGGACATGGTAAACACTCCACAAACATGGAGCTCTGCTGGCCTAAATACTTCTTGAGAAACTGCCTCTGAGGTTGGGCACTTGAAATATATGTTGTTGTCAGGAGCTTTAGCTTCCTTTATAGTGAGCCCATCAAAGCTGGGTCTGCATCTATGTGACCTGGAGGACATGGTTTCTTATTTTCCAATGAACCTGAGGCAGCAGTGCTGAATTCTCTCTTTGTAGGTAAACTGTGGCCACTGGGGGCTAAGTGTCACCCCGTGTGGACTGTGAAGCCATTTGGTCCTCTTCCACTTTCTGTTGTGGTTCTTGCTGCTACACTGGGACTTTGGTATTTGCTTCATGAAATACAACAATTTCAACTGGGACACAGTGCTGGAGAGAGTTCTGTCACTGTGGTGGGTCACGGTCTGCAGGAGAATGCACCAACCAGGCTTCTTTCCCACATAGCTTGCACCATTGACCATGTCAACCTGATTCTGAAAATTGCCCTGAAACCTCTCCATATATCAAAATGCCTTTACAAATAAGGGTCTGCTGGCTGCACCATGTCCTTCACAAGCCATTTGGTAGCCAATGGCCAAACCACATGGACCTACCACAGATGTTTTATCACACACCTGCACACCTGCCCACCGCTGCTCTAGGCCCACTACTCAGCAGGCTCCAACTTACTGGCATCTTTTTTCTACATTATTTTTATGAAACCCAGTCAATCAAGGCACCCTCTAGTATACTCATGATCAGCAACAGGACACCCAAAGATTCTCCAGTTCCACCTGGTCATGGGATTTTCAAAAATTTCATGGTATTTATCTAGCCATTTTTCAAGGATGAAGTTGGAGGCACTGTGGGTTTCAAGAACCACTAAATGTTGAGGAAGCTCATTTCAATGAAACTCTGGAGAACTCTCATAGGCAAGGCTTCCCAAAGAGTGGCCAAAAGGTCAAATATAGTCAGGCCCATTGAGGTATACGTTGTGAGTTCCATGTGTGTTTTGACTCTCAACTATGGCTACCAAGTCTTTAAGAATAAAATCATGGGATATCTTGGCTGATATTCCCAGTGCTCTGTGGAAAGCCACCCTGGGCCTTGATCTCAGTTTATAAGAGCGACTCTCATGTGTGGCGTCCTAAAATTTCAACACAATTCATGCAATACTTCTCTGAGGTCAGTTCCAGAACTCAGTCTCTAAGGGGATTCACACCAGACTTCAAGCCCAGGTGGACCCTGTCATCTCTTCCAACCGTCACACAAATGACCACAATTAATACCAAAACAATCCCACATTGCCCTCCTCTTCTTCCATAAAGGCACTCATCATAACATCTGGCTGGAGGTTTCCATGAGGGGCACAGCCCAAGACAGTGTCCAAAATAAGCTCCCTTGGCCCTCATTTGCCTAAAGTCAGGGTGGCTTGGACACCCTTCTTGTGCACCAGGAGTGATCTGTAAGGGTAAAAGAAATTGAAATTAAAGTGTAAAAGTTAAAGTGTAAAAGACCGGGTGTTGTAAAGTTTTTAAGCAGCAAGGCTTGAGTTAAAATGTAAAGGACCAGGTATTGTTAAGTTCCTATGCTACACGCAAAACCTGAAATTCCTGTAGCTTGTAGGACAATTCCCGGACTACCCAGTAAATATTCCCCCTGACCGCCTGGTTTTTTAATAACCTAGGACCCTGTGAGGCCTGGCACAGAGGCATTGCAGGGCCTAAACCAATCATTTTGAATGTGTACCCCGCTTTAGAACTGACCTATCACTCCCGCCTTACATGTTCCCACCAATAAATGAACTAATCATGTTTAGGAATTGTTGTTTGATTTTCCCGTGGTGTATGATGATTTCTTAAAGGAGACTGTAATATATGTAAAGTCCCGCCCTGCCCAAAAAGTGTACTTAAGCACTGCTCAACCCTGTCTCGGGGCTCTGGGATGCTCTCCCATCTTGAGTGAGCACGTAGCCCCAGCATGCTGGATTGGATCCTCAATAAACGCCTTTTAATGTTGCATGAGCCGCAGTTTCTTGATGGTCTCTTCCTCCAACATTCGCCGGAAACTTACATTTGGTGCATTGGCCGGGAATCACGCAGCGCAGGACAAGGAGACCTCAACGAACCTTTCTGGGGGTAAGTAAGGCGCCTCTTTCCTTCAAAAATGATTATGGAAATCGAAAATAATGTGTTTGGAAAGAATCTCATGAAAAGAACAGTCAAGAAACATGGAGGAATACATATGTTCTGAAGCAGGAAGTAATTGAAAGTGAACCAAATGCCTACAGATTTGTGAACTTGTGGATGAAAAGTTATATCCTATGATATCCATCAACTGAAGAAATAGTAATGTACCACTGTTGAATAAAAATGAACTTCAAAATACACATCATGTCCCATAGGATTATACTTGCATTAATGTTAAACTGGGTCAGTTACCATGCAAATATTAGGATTTGTAAGCACAATTCACCAAAGTTTGTTTTCAGTACTGGAAAATAAATATGTATTTTATGTGGATGAATTTTTCTGAGAATAATATTGTGCAAATTTGATTACAAATCCACATACATGAATATGAATGTATTTAGGGAGTGAATAATAAGACACATATATTTAATATTGTGAAAAATCTGGAGAGTATATATATATAAATATATATAAAGATAAAAACACAGACATTAAAATGTAGCAATATATATGCCAATCAAAATTCATCATGAAATATATATCATCCTCATATCCAAAAATATTCTTTTTACTGAGCATGGATTTATGTATAATGTTGTTCATCTAGGAAATTCACCAATTTGTTGAATTTTCAGTTCCATCAGTATTTAGGGGGAGTGATCTCTTTTCACAATTTGTATCATCCAAAAACAGTGAGCTCACAAGAATGTATGTGTGATACCAGGTAGGATTCTAAATATGCATAATAAAATACATGAGATGAATAGGCTACAGAGAAAAGGAGACAGAAATTTACATATGTGTTAACTTTAAAAACTCATGGAGAAGTACTACAATGAAAAGTTGACTAGATTTATAACACATACACTTGATAAAGCAGAAGGCAAGTCCTAGTATACACCATGCCACCTATGAATGGCCTGTATTTCTATTCTGTTAGGTTTCTTTTTCTCCATCATATTAGGATTAGTAGTCAGAGTCTAGTAGGGTATGGGTTAGTGTCAGGGATTCAGTATTTCAAATGGAAAATAGGAAAATGAATCTAATGTGTATGCGAATATTTGTTAGACCAAAATCTTCCTACTGTCATCCAAAAAAATGCCTTGATATTTCCTTCACCACAAGTAATACACAATTAGTGGAGAAGAGTTTGAAAATCTGTAAATATATATCTGGAAAAAAAAATGCTCAGGAGTTCACAACCTTGGAGGTGGTAGAGGAATTTCCAAAAGTAAGGTAAAGGGTAAACACTTCACAAACATGGAGCTCTGGTGGCCTAATTAATTTCTGAGAAACTGCCTCTGAGTTTGGGCCCTTGAAATATTTGTTGTTGTCAGGAGCTTTCGCTTCCTTTGTAGTGAGACCATCAAAGCTGCGTCAGCATCTATGTGACCTGGATGACATGGTTCCTTATTTGCAATAGAACATGAGGCAGCAGTTCTGAATTCTCTCTTTGTAGGTAAACTGAGGCCACTGGGGTCTAAGTGTCTAACCATGTGGTCTGTGAAGCCATTTGGTCATACTTCACTTTTCGTGGTGTTTCTTACTGCTGCACTGGGAGTTTGGTATTGGCTTCACAAAATACAAAAAGAAAAACTGGGACACAGTGCTATAGAGAGTACTCTCACGTGTAGTGGGTGAGGGTCTGCAGGAGAATGCACCAACGAGGCTTCTATCCCCAAAAGCTTGCACCCATGTCCATATCAACCTGATTCTGAATATTGCCCTGAAACCTCTCCATATAATAAGGTCCCTTAACTTGTATGGTTCTGCTGGCTGCACCATGTCAGTCACAAGGCATTTGGAAGCCAATGGCAGATCCACATGGCCCCAGGACAGATGTTTTATCATACACCTGCCCACCACTGCTCTAGGCCAACTAGTCAGCAGGCCTCAACATTCTGGCATCTCTGTTCTCACCGTTTTCATGAAACCCAGTCAATCAATGCAATGTCTGGTACACTCGTGATCAGCAATAGACATCCAAAGGTTCTCCAGTGCCACCTGTTCATAAGAATTTAAAAAATTTCATGGTATTTATCTAGCCAATTTTCAAAGATAAATTTGGAGGCACTGTGGCATTCAATTCATTCGGGAACCATGAAATGGTGAGGAAGCTCATTTCAATTAAAGCTCGGGAGAACTCTCAGAGGCAAGGCTTCCCAAAGAGTGGCCAAAAGGTCACATTAAGCCAGGCCCATTGAGGTCTACAATTGAGGGCCATGTTTGTTTTGACTCTCAACTATGGCTTCCAAGTCTTTCTGAATAAAGTCATGTGATATCCTGGCTGAGATTCCCAGTGCTCTTTGAAAGCTATCCTGGGCCTAGATCTCAGTCTCCAAGGGCAACTCTCATGCGTGGCCTCCTAAAATCCCAACACAATTCATGCCAACACTTCTCTGAGATCTGTTCCAGAACTCAGTCTCTAAGGGGAATCACTCCAGAGTTCAAGCACAGGTGGACCCAGTCATCTCTTCCAACCACCACACAAATGACCACAATTAAACCAAAACACTCCCACATGGCCCTCATCTTCTTCAATTTAGAGACTCATCATAACCTCTGGCTGGAGGTTTCCATGAAGGGCGCAGCTTAAGACAGTGTCCAATATAAGCTCACAT
Source organism: Callospermophilus lateralis (assembly GCF_048772815.1). Lineage (NCBI taxonomy): Eukaryota > Metazoa > Chordata > Mammalia > Rodentia > Sciuridae > Callospermophilus > Callospermophilus lateralis. Next base: position 462,889 of record NW_027511026.1, on the reverse strand, counting down.
GCCCCTCATTTGCCTAAAGTCAGGGTGGCATGGAAACTCTTCCTGTGAAGCAGGAGTGATCAAATAGGCCTGCCAATAATACTCCTCTACTTCTCCAATTTGAGGCCTATTCTCTGTGGGGTATAGATTCTTTATGTGAATTGGGGTCATGAGAAAACTCAAGCAACTATGGGCTACCCTCTGCAGGGCTTTGAAGAATCCATTTGAGTGAGTCGAGGAGTTTGACCAAATGTTCTTTAGATATAGAGTTTTGATTAGAGAGTGAGTGTAAATGTCAGCATATGTGAACAGTCAGTCACAGTGATAAACTGGGGAAAATGTGTAGGAAAGCAGATATCAATAGAGACATTAGGAAATAAGGCAAAGTACAAAGTGAGTGATAGGATAAGACATTTTTAACAGGGTTCAGTTTCAATATATAATCTTAGGAAGAAACAAATATGTAGTCACCAATAGGAATGATATTTGAGATCATTAGTTAATCAGGGCATGGATGTTGTTAGTAATACATGCTCACTTTCAATATAGGCTTTGATACAATCATAAGTGTGACCCTTGCATTTTGTTTCAGGAATATTACTGTGATGAAATGTATATGTATATCAGGTGACTACAGTATTTCTTCCACCATTTCTGAAAGCAATATTTTAAAGACTTAAAAATTAGTATTGGGGATACAAATAGGTATACCATCGGTCTACGAATATAGAGATGATGCCTTAATAGACCATACTGTGAATAAATAATATAACTGGTTCAAACGTTAAATAATGGATTGAATTGATATCTTAAAATATATAGGAAATCTTATATTGATATACATACATTCATTCCAACCAGTTATACATCTAATGGTAATATTAGCGTTATGGTTTATCATGAAGAGTGTGTGAGTTTGGCTTCAAAAGTGATTATGGAAATCAATAATACTGTGTTTGGAAAGAATCTCATGAAAAGAACAGTCAAGAAACATGGAGGAATACATGTGTTCTGAAGTAGGAAGTGATTGAAAGTGAACCAAATGCCTATAAATTTGTGAAATTGTGGATGAAAGGATATATCCTATAATGTCCATAAACTGCAGAAATAGTAATGTACCAGTGTCTGAATAAAAATGAACTTCAAAATACACATCATGGTCCCCTAGGTGTCTACTTACATTTATGTGAAACTGGTTCAGTCACTGTAGAAATATTACGAATTGTATACACCATTCACTTAATTTACTTTTCAGTACTAGGAAAAAATATGTATTTAAGGTGGATGAATATTTCTAAGAATAATTTTGTGAAAAGTTGATTATAAATCTACATACACACACATGAGTTTATTTAGGGAGTGTATAATAAGACACATATATTTCATATTTTGAAAATCTTAAGAGTAGATATCTATATCTATATAGATAGATAGATAAATAGATAGATACACACATACACAGACATTAAAATGTAGCAATATATATGCCATTCGAAATTCATCATGAAATATATATCATCCACGTATCCAAAAATATTCATTTTACTGAACATTTATTTATACATAATATTGTTCATCTAGGAAATTCACCCATAGGTGGAAATTCCAGTTCCATCTGTATTTAGAGGGAGCGATCTCTTCTCACAATTTGTATCTTCGAAAATAAGCGATCTCACAAGAATGTACATGTGATACCAGGTAGAATTCTAAAAATGCATAAAAAATACATTTCATGAATAGGCTACAGAGAAAGGGAGACAGAAATTTACATATGTGTTAACTTTAAAAACTCATGGAGAAGTATTACAATGAAAAGTTGACTAGATTTATAACACATACCATTGATAAAGCAGAAGGCAAGTCCAAGTATACACCATGCCTCCTATGAAAGGCCTGTATTTCTATTCTGTTAGGTTTCTTTTTCTCCATCATATTAGGTTTAGTAGTCAGAGTCTAGTAGGGTATGGGTTAGTGTCAGGGATTCAGTATTTCAAATGGAAAATAGGAAAATGAATCTAATATGTATGCAAATATGTGCTACACAAAAATCTTCCCACTCTCAGCCAGAACAATGCTTTGACATTACCTTCGCCCCAAATAAGACACAATTAGTGGAGAAGAGTTAGAAAATCTGTGAATACATATGTGGAAAGGAAAATGCTCAGAACTTCACAAACTTGTAGGAGGTAGAACAGTTTACAAAAAGGGAGAGGGTAAACACTTCACAAACCTGGAGCTCTGCTGGCCTAATGACTTTTTGAGAAACTGCCTCTGAGGTTGGGCAGTTGAAATATGTTTTTGTCAGGAGCTTTTGCTTCCTTTGTAGTGAGACCATCAATGCTGGGTCTCCATCTATGTGACCTTGATGACATGGTTCCTTATTTTCTAGTGGACATGAGGCAGCAGTGCTGAATTCTCTATTTGTAGGTAAACTTTGGCCACTGGGGTCTAAGTATCTAACCGTGTTGTCTGTAAAGCCATTTGTTCATGCTCCACTTTCGTGGTGTTTCTTACTGCTGCACTGTGAGTTTGGTATTGGCTTCACGAAATACAAGGAGTTCCACTGGGACACAGTGCTGGAGGATGTACTCTCATATGTGGTGGGTGAGGGTCTGCAGTAAAATGCACCAATGAGGCTTAAATCCCACATAGCTTTTCAACTCGACAATAGCCCCCTTATTCTGATCATTGGCAGGAATCCTCTCCATATAACAAGATGCCTTTACATAGAAGGGTCTGCTGGATGTACCATGTCAGTGACAAGTCATTTCTAAGCCAATGCCAGATCCACGTGGACCCACAACTGATGTTTTTTCACACACCTACACTCCACTGCTTTATGCCCACTAGTCTGCAGGCTCCAACTTACTGGCATCTATGTTCTACAGCATTTTCATGAAACACAGTCAATTAAGGCACTGTCTGGTACAATCATGATTAGCAACAGGACATCCAAATGTTCTCCAGTGCCACCTGGTCATGGTAATTTCAAAAAATTCATGGTATATATCAAGATATTTTTCAATAATGAAGTTGGAGGCACTGTGGGATTCAATTTATACAGGAACCAATAAATGGTTAGGAATCTCATTTCAATGAAAGCTCTGGTGAACTCTCACAGGCAAGGCTTCCCAAAGAGTGGGCAAAAGGTCTCATGAAGCCAGGCCCATTGAGGTCTACAATGTGAGTTGCATGTGTGTTTTGACTCTCAACTATGGCTGGAATCTTTCAGAATAAAATCTTGTGATATCCTGGCTTAGATTCCCAGTGCTCTGTGTAAAGTCACCCTGGGCCAAGATCTCAGATTCCAATGGTGAATCTCATGTGTGGCCTCCTGAAATCCCAACACAATTCATGGCAATACTTCTCTGAGGTCAGTTACACAACTCAGTCTCTAAGGGGAATCACAACAGAGTTCAAGCCCAGGTGGACCCAGGCATCTCTTCCAATTGCTACACAAATGATGACAATTAAAACCAAAACACTCTCACACGGCCCTCTTCATCTTTTATATAGACACTAATCATAACCTCTAGCTGGAGGTTTCCATGAGGGGCACAGCCCAAGACAGTGTCAAAAATAAACTCCCTTGCCCCTCATTTGCCTAAAGTCAGGGTGGCCTGGACAACGTTAGTGTGAAACAGAAGTGATCAAATAGGCCTGCCGTTAATACTACTCCACTTCTCAAATTTGAGGCATACTGACTGTGGGGTATAGATTTTTAGTGTGAATTGGAGTTATAAGAAAACCCAAGCACCTATTGTCTCCCCTCTGCAGCCCTTTGAAGAACTTATTTGACACAAATGATCCCTATTCTCACTTGATGGAGGTCAGGAATCTTACAGAGGAAGGCGAGAGGCATCATCCACAATCACTGATCTTTTTTCCATTTAGGTTTTGAATGCCCACATGGGATCTTTCTTTAGATTCATCAGGTGCTGAAAATCTAAACCACAGGCTCACACAGGGCCAAGAGGCTGATTCAGACACATCCATTTCCAAAGCTATGAAGCAAAGAGCCACAGGTGATGCCCATTCATTTCCATTTTAAAACTGTTTTCTTCAGGCTTCACAAAGGGGTGGCCTGAGGCAAAGACCTTTCTGACATTCAGAGCAACAGAACAATAGGTAATCAAAAGGCCCCAAGCAGGGTTTCTCCACGGAGACTTTCCTGGTTACTCTGATATATGAGTTTCTGAGATGCTCGCCATTCCCTTCAGCTATCCAGTACATGGCCATGTCACAGAGCTTGGAGGTGGTACATATCTTGTACAAAAATACATGATACTAATCTTGAGAGTGGCCAGAATTCATGAAAAAATGGAAAATTAGGTAGATAGCCGGTGTTGCCCATGGATAAGGCAAGCCTCAGTCCATTCATTAATTGGAAAGGATGCATGCTGGGAAGCTTTCTACTAGACAGGACACAACCAATGAGCTATTTTTTTCTAATATCTACAAAGAAAAATACAGTGGGATACACAGACATAGAAACAGTCTCCTTGTCAAATGACTTACTGGAAACAGTCCACTCCAAACCAAACAAACCTCCTTTTTTACCTATTCTCAGAACATGAGAAAAAAACCACAAACACAAACCAACACCCACAAATGCAACTTTTTCCCACAAGTAGGTCTGTCACTATCTGGAGTGTCCTCTGACTGGTAGGCCATATAATGTTCCCCAGAAATGGCCTTTCTGTCTCACATCTGGTCTCCTTGGTCAACTCTGTGAAGTTGTCAGGAGGCAGTGGTGAGCCAATTCCTGTCCTCTCAGGAAAGACCCCTCTTCAGAGCTTTCTTGGTATTTGGCAACCCTTACATCAGTAGGTACCAAGAAAGACTGACTCTGTCCTTAGTGAATCCAAACAAGTGAGCCCACTGCAACTGGGACTGGGACTGGCTCTGGGTGCCTGGCTTCCTGGATCACAAAATTCAGAGAGTTCCATCACCAAGGAAATGAGGTGAGGTCACTACCTTCAGGAAATAAATGAGGTCCCTGTCTTGGCCACCACTTTGTCCTAACAGTTGCGTCCTAGTGTCTCCTGACATGGAGGCTGCCCTACTTCCTGTGATACATTCACATGTTAGAATGGTATAGAAACCATAGTCACCTGGGAACAGCTCTCCACACAGGCCTGCTTTGGTCCATCTTCCCTGCATTAAAAATAGAGAGGATGACTCAGACACATCCTTTCATCCTGACCATGTTGTTTGCCATGGAATATGACTTTTGTTCTCTCAGGTCTTTCATAGCTGCCAACATCTTCTCCAGGGATTATTTCTGCATGGATTTTGAGGTACTCAGCAGGTGGAAGATCTCCTAACTTCCTGTATTGTAATATCAACTTTATCCCTGCTCTTCTGTAAAGTGAGATTGAGGGAACACTGTATGGTTAGGGTTAATAGCATGTTCCATTTGGCTTAGGAATCATTCTGCTGGATGAATAATGGTATTGGGAACCAGTGATATTTAAAAGAATATAGAGGTATAATATAAGTATGAAAACAGAAATCTAGGTAATATTTTAAGCCCAGAAGGATTTGGGCCCTTGATTGGGATCCTTAGCTTGAGTAATGTTTTGCACCGAGGTCTCAGTTAAATCGATATACAATGGCATAAGACCCTGTACCTCAGATGATTGAATGTAGAAGAGAACATCCAGTGAAAAAGGGATAGTGTGTAGGATTAGAAAGATAGTCAGTAGGTTTAGGAGGAAGAGTGAGTCTAGGATTTGGACCAAATGTTCTTTAGCAATAGGTTTCGGTTAGAGAGTGAATATTAATGGCACCATATGTGAAAAGTCGGGCACAATGATGAACTGGGAAAAAATATGTAGGAAAGCAGACATCAATAGAGACATTAGGAAATCAGGCAAAGTATAACGTGAGTGATAGGATTAGACATTTTCAACAGGGTTGAGGATGAATACATAATCTTAAAAAGAAACAAAAATGTAGTCACCAATTGGATTGACATTTGAGAGCATTAGGCAAACTGGGCATGGATGTTTTTAGTAATCCATGTTCACATTCCATTGAGGCTTTATTGCAATCATAACGGTGACCTTTGCATTTTGTGTCCAGAATATTACTGTGATAATATGTATATGTAGATCAGGTGACATGAGTATTTCTTCCACCTTTTCTGGGAGCAATATTTTGAAAACATATGAATTAGTACTGGGGATACTAATAGGTTTACCCTGTGTTGATGAATATAGAGATGATGCATTAATAGACCATACTGTGAAAAAATTATATGACTGGTTCCAAATTTAAATAATGGATTGTTTTAATATCTGAAAATATAGAGGAAATCATATATTGATATACGTACATTAATTCCAACCAGTTATATATCTAATGGTATTATTAGGGTTACCGTTTATCATGAATAGTGTGTGAGTTTTGCTTCAAAAATGATTATTCAATCGAAAATAACGTGTTTAGAAAGAAGTCCAGTGAAAAGACCCGTCAAGAAACATGAAGGAATATATGTGTTCCGAAGGAGGAAGTGATTGAAAGTGAACCAAATATTTATAAATTTGTGAACTTGTGAATGAAGGGATATATTTTATGATGTCCATAAACTGAATAAATAATAACGTACCAAGTTTGAATAAAAATGAACTTTAACAAACACATCATATCAAATAGGAATGTATTTGCATTGATGTTAAACTTGGTCAGTTACTCTAGAAATATTAGGATTTGTAAGAACCCTTCCCTGAAGTTAGTTTTCAGTACTAGGAAACAAATATGTATGTCAGTGGATGTATATTTCTGAGAATAAACTTGTTAAAAGTTAATTATAAATCCACATATATGAATATGAATGAATTCAGGCAGTGTATAAGAAGACATATATTTCATATTTTGGAAAATCTGGAGACTATATATATATATATATATATATATATATATATATATATATATATAGACACACAAACACACACACATTATAATGTCACAATATATATGTCAATCGAAATTCATCATGAAAAATAACTCATCCGCATATCCCAAAATATTCATTTTAATGAACATGGATGTATGTAGAATGTTGTTCATCTAGGAATCTCACCCATGGGTTGAATTTTCTGTACCAACAGCATTTAGGAGGAGTGATCTCTTCTCACAAATAGTATCTGCCAAGTCAGTCACCTCACAAGAATGTACGTGTGAAACCAGGTAGGATTCTATTTGTGCATATAAAAATACATGTGCTTAATAGGCTACAGAGAAAGGGAGACAGGAATTCATATATTTCTTAACTTTAAAAACACATGGAATAATGTGTAGTGTCCCTCTTTATCCCTTTTGATTAACTTTGGCTTAAAAAAAAGAATTTTATTGAGAATTTTTGTATATATGTTTGTCAGGAATATTGCTCTGAAGTTTTCTTTCCTTGATGTGTCTTTGTCTGATTTTGGTATGTGAGTGATATTAGCCTCATGAAATGAGTTTGGAGGAGTTCCATGCTTTTCTATTTTATGGAATAATTTGAGGAGTATTGTGATGAATGCCTCTTTGAAGGTCTTGTAGAACTTGACTGAGAATCTGTCTGTTCCTGGGCTTTGCTTGATTGGTAGGCTGTTGACAGCAACTTCTATTTCATTGCTTGAAATTGATTTGTTTAAATTGTTCATGTCCTACTAATTCAGTTTGGGTATATCTCTAAAATTTTATTGATGTCATCATTGTATTTTAATTTATTAGAGTATAAATTTTCAAATTAGTTTTCAATTATTCTCTGTATTTTAGTTGTGTACTCTGTAAAAGTTCTTTTACGATCCTTAATTTTAGTAATTTGAGGTTTTTTTTCTTCATTAGCTTGGTTAAGGATGTGTCAATTTTATTTAGTTTTCGAAGATTAAATTTTGTTTTATGTCAAAAAAAAATAACACATGGAAAAGTATTTCAGCAAATTGAATAGATTTATAACTCCTAAATTATATCATGCAAAAGGCAAGTCCAACTATACACCATGTCCCTTCTGAAATGCTTGTATTTCTATTCTGTTTGGGATATTTTTCTCCATTATATTAGTATTAGTAGTCAGAGTCTAGTAGGGTATACGAATGTTTCTGAGAATAATCTTGAGAAAAGATGATTATAAATACACATTCATGAATATGAAAAATTTAGGAAGTGCAAAATAAGACAAAAATATTCCATATTTTCAAAAATTTGGAGAGTATATCTATATCTATCTATATCTATATCTATATCTATATCTATATACACACACACACACACACACACACACAACACTCACAGACATTAAAAAGTACCAATATAAATGCCAATAGAAATTCATCAGTAAATATATATCATCCACAGATGCAAAAATATTTATTTTACTGAACATGAGTTTATGTATAATGTTGTTCTACTAGGACGCTCTCCTATAGGTTGAATTTTCATTTAAAACAGTTTTAGGAGGAGTGAACTCTTCTCACAATTTGTATCTGCCAAGACAGCCACCTCACAAAAATGTACGTGTGATACCTGGTAGGATTCTATATATGCATATAAATATACATGTGTGTATACGCTACAGAAAAGGGAAACAAGAATTCACATATTTGTTAAATTTAAAAACACATGGAGAATATTTCCATTAAAATTTGACTAGATTTATAACACCTACCTTATATAATGCAAATGTCAAGTCCAACTATACAACATGTCTCCTCTGAAGTGCTTGTATTTCTATTGTGTTGGGTTAATTTTTCCCATTATAATAGGATGAATAGTCTGAGTCTACTAGGTATGGGTTAGTTTCAGGGATTCAGTATTTGAATGGAAAATTGGAAAATGAATCCAATGTGTATGTAAATATATGCTGCACAAATATCCTCCCGCTCTCATCCAGAACAATGCCTTGATATTACCTTCACCCCAAGTAAGACGCAATTAGAGGAGAAGAGTTACAAAATCAGTGAATACATATCTGGAATGGAAAATGCTCAGGAGTTCACAACCTTTGAGGTGGTAGAGGAGTTTCCAAAACTAAGGGACAGGGTAAACACTCCACAAACATGGAGCTCTGCTGGCCTAAAAACTTTTTGAGAAACTGCGTCTGAGCTTCCGCAATTGAAATATATGTTGTTTTCAGATGATTTGGCTTACTTTGTAGTGAGACCATCAAAGCTGGGTCTGCATCTATGTGACCTGGAGGACATGGTTTCTTATTTTCCAAAGAACTAGATGAAGCAGTGCTGAATCCTCTCTTTGTAGGTAATCTGAGGCCACTGGGGACTTAGTGTCTCCCCGTGTAGACTGTGAAGCCATTAGGTCCTCCACCACTTTTTGTGGTGTTTTTCCTGCTGCACTGTGAGTTTGGTATTTGTTTCACGAAATACTAGGAGCTAAACTGAGACACAGTGCTGGAGGGAGTTGTGTCACGTGTGGTGGGTCAGGGTCTGCAAGAGAATACACCAACTAGGCTTCTATCTCTCACAGCTTGCCCCATTGCCCCCTTGTCCATATCAACCTGATTCTCCATTTTCCTCTGAAGACTCTCCATATAACAAGATGCCTTTACATATAAGGGTCTGCTGGCTGCACCATGTCAGTTACAAGCCATTTGGAATCCAATGGTAGATCCACATGGCCCTACCACGGATGTTGTATCAAACACCTCCCCACCACTGCTCTAGACCCACTACTCAACAGGCTCCAAGTTACTGGCATCTCTGTTCTACACCATTTTCATGAAACTCAGTAAATCAAGGCACTGTCTGGTATACTCATGAACAGTAACAGGACATCCAATATTTCTCCAGTGCCACCTAGTCATAGGAATTTCAAAAATTTCATGGTATTTATCTAGCCATTTCTCGAGCATGAAGTTGGAGGCACTATGGATTTCAATTCATGCAGCAAACATTAAATGGTGAGGAAGCTCATTTCAATGAATTCTCTGGAGAACTCTCACAGGCAAGGCTTCCCAAAGAGTGGACAAAAGGTCACATTAGGCCAGGCCCATTGAGGTCTACAATGTGAGGTCCATGTGTGTTTTGACTCTCAACTATGGCTGCCATTTCTTTAAGAATAAAATCATGTGATATCCTTGCTGAGTTTCCCAGGCCTCTGTGGAAATCCACCCGGGGCCTAGGTCTCAGTTTCCAAGAGCGACTTTCATGCTTGGCCTCTTAAAATTCCAACAAAATTCATGGCAATGTTTCTCTGAGTTCAGTTCCAAAACCCAGTCTCTAAGGGGTATCACACCAGAGTTCAAGCCTACGTGTACCCAGTCATTTTTTCCAATGCCACACAAATGACCAAAATTAAAACCAAAACACTCCCACATGGCCCTCATCTTATTCCATATAGGCAATCATCTTAACCTCTGGCTGGATGTTTCCATGAGGGGCCCAGCCAAAGACACTGTCCAAAATCAGCTCGTTTGCCCCTCATTTGCCTAACGTCAGGGTAGCCTGGACACAATTTCTGTGAACCAGGAGTGAACAAATAAGCCTGCCGTTAATACTTCTGGGTTCCTCCAATTTGAGGCCTACTGATTTTAGATATCGATTCTTTAGGTGATTTAGAGTCATGCAAAAACACAAGCACCTCTGCAGGGCTTTGAAGAACTCATTTGACCCAAAGAATCCCTATTCTCATTTGATGGAGTGCAGGAACCTAACAGAGGAAAGCAAGAGACTTCATTCACAATGAATGATATTTTTTGCCATTTTGGGTTTGGAAGCTCACATGGGATCATTCTTAAGATCCATCAGGTGCTGAGAATCTAAGTCACAGCCACACACAGGTCCAAGAGTCTGATAAAGACACATCCCTTTCCAAAGCAATTAAGGAAAGAGCCACAGGGGAGGCCCATTCATTTCCATTTGAAAACTGTTTTCTTCAGGCTTCAGAAAGGGGTGGCCTGAGGCAAAGACCTTCCTGACATTGAGTGCAACACAACAATAAGTAAGCCAAAGGCCCAAAGCAGGTTTTCTGCACTGAGACTTTCCTGGTCACACTGATATCTGAGTTTTCTGAGATGCTCGCCATTCTCTTCAGCTATCCAGTACGTGGCCATGTCACAGAGCTTGGAGGTGGTACCATTTTGGACACAAATCCATGAGTCTATTCTGGAGAGTGGCCAGAATTCGGGATGAAAACAACAACTTAGAAAGATAGCAGATGTTGCACATCGATAAGACAAGCTGCAGTCCATTTATATATTGGCAGGATGAATTATGGGAAGATTTATACTAGACAGGACACATCCATTAATGCATTCTCTTTTCTAATGTCTACAACAATGGACACAGTGGAATACACAGAAACAGAAACACTCGCCGTGTCAAATGACTTACTAGAAACTGTCCACTCCAATCCAAACAAACCTACTTTCCTATCTATTCTCAGAACATGAGACAAAACAACAAACCCACACCCACTCCCACAAAGGCACCTCCTTCCCCCAAGTAGGTCTGTGACTATCTGGGGTGTCCTCTGACTGGTGGGCCATACTATGTTCCCCCGAAATGTCCTGTCTTCTCTCCGATCTTGTTTCCTTGAACAACTCTGTGAAGAAGTCAGGAAAAAGTGGTTAGCCACTACCTGTTTTCTCAGGAAAGGTCCATCTTCAGAGCTCTCCTGGCATTTGGCCTTCCTCACATCATTAGGTACCAAGAAAACTGACTCGGTCCTTGGTAAATCCAAACAAGTGAGCCCACTGGGACTGGGACTGGGACTGCCTCTGGCTGCCTGGCTTCTTGGATACCAAGTTCAGAGAGTTCCATCACCAAGGAACTGAGGTATGTCACATTCTTTGGAACTGAATGAGGTCACTGCCTTGGCAACCACTTTGTCCTAACAGTTGCTTCCAAGGGTAACATAAGATGGAGTTTGCCCCTACTTCCTGTGACACTTTCATAAGGTAGAATGTATATCAACCATTGGCACCCGGGAACAGCTCTCCACCCAGGCCTAGTTTGGTCCATGTTCTCTACAATAAGAAGAGAAAGGCCTATTCAGACACATCCCTTCATCCTGACCAGGTTGTTTGCCATGGAAGATGACTTTTGCTCTCTCAGGTGCTTCATACCTGCTTACAACTTCTCCAGGTATCATTTGTGCATGGACATTTGAGGTTCTCTTCATGTGGAAGGTCCCCAACTCTCCTGTATTGTAAGAACCACTCTGTCCCTGCTCTTCTGTAAAATGATTGAGGGAACAGTGTGTACTGGGGGTTAAAAACAGGTTTGATTTTGGTTATGTATGACTCTGTGCGATGAATAATGGTATTGGGAACCTGAAATATTTACAAGAATATAGAGGTGAAATATAAGTATGAAAACAGCGATCTAGGTATGATTTGAAGCCCAGAAGGGTTCTGCCCTTGATTGGGATACTGAACTTTGAATTATGTTCTGCAAATTTGTCTCAGATAATTCGATATATAATGGCATAGGACCTTGTACATTGGATGATTGAATTTAGAAGAGAACATCTAGTCAAAAAGGGATATTCAGTAGGATTAGGAAGATAGTCAGTAGGTTTCGGAAGAAGAGTGAGTATAGGATTTGGACCAAAATTTCTTTAGCAATACACTTTCAGTTATAGAGTGAATGTATATTTCAGCACATATGAAGAGTCAGTCACTATGTTGAACTGGGGAAAATATGTAGAAAAGCAGATATCAATAGAAACATTACGAAATCAGGCAAAGTATAAAGTGAGTGATAGAATTAGACATTTTCAACAGGGTTGAGTTTGAATATATAAACTAGGAAAAAACAAAAATGTAGTCACCAATAGGATTGACAATTGACAGCATTAGGCAACCTGGAAATGGATGTTTTTAGAAATCCATGTTCACTTTCCATTTAGGCTTTGGTACAATCATAAGTGTGACCTTTCCATTTTTTGTCCAGAATATTACTGTGATAATGAGGTGACATGAGTATTTCTTTCACCATTTCTGGGAGCAATATATTGAAGATGTAAAATCAGAATCGGGGGTAGAAAGAGGTGTACAATATTTCTATGAACATAGAGAAAAAGCATGAATAGACCATACTGTGAATAAATAATATAACTTTTTTGAACTTTAAATAATGAATTGAACTGATATCTGAAAAATTAAAGGAAGTCGTATATTGATATACAATCATTCATTCCAACCAGTTATATATCTAATGGAAATATTAATGTTTTGGTTTATCATAAAGAGTGTGTGAGTTTTGCTTCAAAATGATTATGGAAATTCAAAATAATGTGTTTGGAAAGAAGTCTCATGAAAAGACCATTCAAGAAACCCTGACAATACATGTGTTCTGAAGCAAGAAGTGATTAAAGTTGAAACAAATGCCTATTAATTTGTGAACTTGTGGATGAAATGTATATCCTATGATGTGCAAAAACTGAGGAAACAATAATGTAGCAGTGTCGAATACAAATGAATGACAAATTACATATCATGTCCCATAGGAGTCTACTTGCATTGATGTTAGACTGGGTCAGTTACTGTAGAATAATTAGGATTTGTATGCACAATTCACTGAAGTTAGTTTTCAGTACTAGGAAACAAATATGTATTTCAAGTCGATGAATATTTCTGATTATAATCTTGTGAAAAGTTGATTTCAAATCCACATACATGAACATGAATGAATTTAGAGAGTGTATATTAGACACATATATTCCATATTTTGAAAAATTTGGAGAGTATATCTATATCTATATCTACATCTATATATATCTATATATATCTATATCTATCTATCTATATATATATATATATATATATATATATATATATATATACACACACACACACGCACACACACACACACACACACAACACTCACAGACATTAAAAAGTACCAATATAAATGCCAATCGAAATTCATCAGTAAATATATATCATCCACAGATGCAAACATACTTATTTTACTGAACATGAGTTTATGTATAATGTTGTTGTACTAGGACGCTCTCCTATAGGTTGAATTTTCATTTCCAACAGCATTTAGGATGAGTGAACTCTTCTCACAATTTGTATCTGCCAAGACAGCCACCTCACAAAAATGTACATGTGATACCTGGTAGGATTCTATATATGCATATAAATATACTTGTGTGAATAGGCTACAGAAAAGGGAAACAAGAATTCACATATTTGTTAAGTTTAAAAACACATGGAGAATATTTCAATTAAAATTTGACTAAATTTATAACTCCTACCTTATATAATACAAATGTCAAGTCCACCTATACAACATGTCTCCTCTGAAGTGCTTGTATTTCTATTGTGTTGGGTTAATTGTCCCCATTATATTAGGATGAACTGTCTACGTCTACCAGGTATGGGTTAGTGTCAGGGATTCAGTACTTCGAATGGAAAATTTGAAAATGAATCCAATGCGTATGTAAATATATGCTGCACAATTTCCTCCCGCTCTCATCCAGAAGAATGCCTTGACATCACCTTCACCCCAAGTAAGACACAATTAGAGGAGAAGAGTTACAAAATCAGTGAATACATATCTGGAATGGAAAATGCTCAGGAGTTCACAACCTTGGAGGTGGTAGAAAAGTTTCCAAAACTAAGGGACAGTTTAAACACTCCACAAACATGGAGCTCTGCTGGCCTAAAAACTTTTTGAGAAACTCCTCTGAGATTCCGCACTTGAAATATATGTTGTTTTCAGGAGATTTGGCTTCCTTTGTAGTGAGACTATGAGAGCTGGGTCTGCATCTATGTGACCTGGAGGACATGGTTTCTTATTTTCCAAAGAACTAGATGAAGCCGTGCTGAATCCTCTCTTTGTAGGTTAACTGAGGCCACTGGAGACTAAGTGTCTCCCCATGTGGACTGTGAAGCCATTTGGTACTCCTCCACTTTTTGTGGTGTTTTTGCTACTGCACTGTGAGTTTGGTATTTGTTTCACGAAATACTAGGAGCTAAACTGGGATACAGTGCTGGAGGGAGTTGTGTCACGTGTGGTGGGTCAGGGTCTGCAAGGGAATGCACCAACTAGGCTTCTATCTCTCACAGCTTGCCCCATTGCCCCCTTGTCCATATCAACCTGATTCTCCATTTTCCTCTGAAGACTCTCCATATAAAAAGATGCCTTTACATATAAGGGTCTGCTGGCTGCACCATGTCAGTTACAAGCCATTTGGAATTCAATGGTAGATCCACATGGCCCTACCACGCATGTTTTATCAAACACATCCCCACCACTGCTCTAGACCCACTACTCAGCAGGCTCCAACTTACTGGCATCTCTGTTCTACACCATTTTCATGAAACTCAGTAAATCAAGGCACTGTCTGGTATACTCATAATCAGCAACAGGACATCCAATGTTTTTCCAGTGCCACCTGGTCATAGGAATTTCAAAAATTTCATGGTATTTATCTAGCCATTTTTCAAGCATGAAGTTGGAGGCACTGTGGGTTTCAATTCATGCAGCAAACATTAAATGGTGAGGAAGCTCATTTCAATGAAATCTCTGGAGAACTCTAAAAGGCAAGGCTTCCCAAAGAGTGGACAAAAGGTCACATTAGGCCAGGCCCATTGAGGTCTACAATGTGAGGTCCATGTGTGTTTTGACTCTCAACTATGGCTGCCATTTCTTTAAGAATAAAATCATGTGATTATCCTTGCTGAGTTTCCCAGGCCTCTGTGGAAATCCACCCGGGGCCTAGGTCTCAGTTTCCAAGAGCGACTTTCATGCGTGGCCTCTTAAAATCCCAACAAAATTCACGGCAATGCTTCTCTGAGTTCAGTTCCAAAACCCAGTCTCTAAGGGGAATCACACCAGAGTTCAAGCCCATGTGGACACAGTCATTTCTTCCAACTGTCACACAAATGACCAAAATTAAAACCGAAACACTCCCACATGGCCTTCATCTTATTCCATATAGTAACTCATCTTAACCTCTGGCTGGAGGTTTCCATGAGGGGCGCAGCCCAAGACAGTGTCCAAAATCAGCTCGTTTTCCCCTCATTTGCCTAACGTCAGGGTGGCCTGGACACCGTTTCTGTGAACCAGCAATGATCAAATAAGCCTGCCGTTAATTCTTCTGTTTCTCCAATTTGAGGTCTACTGATTTCAGGAATACATTCTTTATGTGAATTAAAGTTATTCGAAAACCCAAGCACCTCTGCAGAGATTTGAAGAACTCATTTGACCCAAAGAATCCCTATTCTCACTTATGGAGTTCAGGATTTTAACAGAGGAAGGCAAGAGAATTCATCCACAATGAAAGATTTTTTGCCCTTATGGTTTTTGATGCACACAGGGGATCATTTTTAGATTCATCAGGTGCTGAGAATCTAAGTCACAGCCACACACATGGCCAAGAGGCTGATTCAGACACATCCTTTCCCAAAACAATGAAGCCAGAAGCCACAGGTGATGCCCATCCATTTCCATTTGAAAACTGTTTTCTTCAGGCTTCACAAAGGGGTGGCCTGAGGCAAAGACCTTCCTGACATTCAGTGCAACACAACAATAAGTCAGCAAAAGGCCCAAAGCAGGGTTTCTGCACTGAGACTTTCCTGGTCACACTGATATCTGAGTTTTCTGAGATGCTCGCCATTCTCTTCAGCTATACTGTACATGGCCATGTCACAGAGCTTGGAGGTGGTACATATTTTGGACACAAAACCATGAGCCTATTCTGGAGAGTGGCTAGAATTCAGGAAGAAAACAGAAACGTAGAAAGATAGCAGGTGTTGCACATCGATAAGACAAGCTGCAGTCCATTCATATATTGGGCAGGATGAATTATGGGAAGATTTATACTAGACAGGACACCTCCATTAATGCATTCTCTTTTTGATGTCTACAACAACGGACACATTGGGATACACCGAAACAGAAACACTCGCCTGATCAAACAACTTACTAAAATCTGTCCACTCCAAACCAAACAAACAGCCTTTCCTACCTATTCTCAGAACATGAGACAAAACCTCAAACCCACACCCACTCCCACAAAGGCACCTCCTTCCCCCAAGTAGGTCTGTGACTATCCGGAGTGTCCTCTGACTGGGGGCCATACTATGTTCCCCCGAAATGTCCTGTCTTCTCTCAGATCTTGTTTCCTTGTTCAACTCTTTGTAGTTTTCAGGAAAAAGTGGTGAGCCACTACCTGCTTTCTCAGGAAAGGTCCATCTTCAGAGTTCTCTTGGCATTAGGCCATCCTCACATCAGTAGGTACCAAGAAAACTGACTCTGTCCTTGGTAAATCCAAACAAGTGAGCCCACTGGGACTGGGACTGGGACTGCCTCTGGGTGCCTGGCCTCTTGGATACAAATTTCAGAGAGTTCCATCACCAAGGAAATGAGGTATGTCACTTTCTTTGGAACTGAATGAGTCACTTCCTTGGCAACCACATTGTCCTAACTGTTGCTTCCAAGGGTCCCATGAGATGTAGGCTTCCCCTACTTCCTGTGACACTTTCACAAGGGAGAATGGTATATCAACCATAGGCACCCAGGAACAGCTCTCCACACAGGCCTGTTTTGGTCCATCTTCTCTACAATAAGAAGAGAGAGGCTGATTCAGGCACATCCCTTTTTTCTGACCAAGATATTTGCCATGGAAGATGACTTTTGCTCTCTCAGGTCCTTCATACCTGCCTACAACTTCTCCAGGTATCATTTCTGCATGGACCTTTGAGGTTCTCATCAGGTGGAATATCCCCAACTTTCCTGTATTGCAAGAACCACTCTGTCCCTGCTCTTCTGTAAGATGATTGAGGGACCAGTGTATAATTGGGGTTAAAAACAGGTTTGATATGGGTTACGAATGATTCTGTGCAATGAATAATGGTATTGGGAACCTGCAATGCTTACAAAATATAGATGTGAAATATAAGTATGAAAACAGAAATCTAGGTATGATTTGAAGCCCATAAGGGTTCTGCCCTTGATTGGGATACTTAGCTTTGAATTATGTTCTGCAAAGATGTCTCAGATAATTCGATATACAATGGCATAGGACCTTGTAAATTGGATGATTGAATTTAGAAGAGAGCACCCAGTCAAAAAGGGATATTCAGTAGGATTAGGAAGATAGTCGGTAGGTTTAGGAAGAAGAGTGAGTATAGGATTTGGACCAAAAGTTCTTTAGCAATAGACTTTAGGTTATAGAGTGAATGTAAATGTCAGCACATATGAAGAGTCAGTCACTATGTTGAACTGGGGAAAATATGTAGAAAAGCAGAGATCAATACAAACATTACGAAATCAGGCAAAGTATAAAGTGAGTGATAGAATTAGACATTTTCAACAGGATTGAGTTTGAATATATAAATTAGGAAAAAACAAAAATGTAGTCACCAATAGGATTGACAATTGACAGCATTAGGCAACCTGGACATGGATGTTTTTAGAAATCCATGTTCACTTTCCATTTAGGATTTGGTACAATCATAAGTGTGACCTTTCCATTTTTTGTCCAGAATATTACTGTGATAATGAGGTGACATGAGTAATTCTTTCACCATTTCTGGGAGCAATATATTGAAGATGTAAAATCAGAATCGGGGGTACAAAGAGGTGTACCCTGTTTCTATGAACATAGAGAAAAAGCATGAATAGACCATACTGTGAATAAATAATATAACTTTTTTGAACTTTAAATAATGAATTGATCTGATATCTGAAAAATTAAAGGAAATCCTATATTGATATACAATCATTCATTCCAACCAGTTATATATCTAAACGAAATATTAGTGTTTTGGTTTATCATGAAGAGTGTGTGAGTTTTGCTTCAAAATGACTATGGAAATTCAAAATAATGTGTTTGGAAAGAAGTCTCATGAAAAGACCATTAAAGAAACCCTGACAATACATGTGTTCTGAAGCAAGAAGTGATTAAAGTTGAAACAAATGCCTATTAATTTGTGAACTTGTGGATGAAATGTATATCCTATGATTTGCAAAAACTGAAGAAACAATAATGTACCAGTGTCGAATACAAATGAATGACAAATTACATATCATGTCCCATAGGAGTCTACTTGCATTGATGTTATACTGGGTCGGTTACTGTAGAATAATTAGGATATGTATGCACCATTCACTGAAGTTAGTTTTCAGTACTAGGAAACAAATATATATTTCAGGTGGATGAATATTTCTGATTATAATATGGTGAAAAGTTGTTTATAAATCCACATACATGAACATGAATGAATTTTGAGAGTGTATATTAGACATATATATTTCATATTTTGAAATATTTGGGGAGTATATCTATATCTATATCTATATCTATATTTATATCTATATCTATATCCACACACACACACACACACACACACACACAACATTCACAGACATTAAAAAATACCAATATAAATGCCATTCGAAATTGATCAGTAAATATATATGATCCACAGATGCAAAAATATTTATTTTGCTGAACATGAGTTTATGTATAATGTTGTTTTACTAGGACGCTCTCCTATAGGTTGAATTTTCATTTCCAACAGCATTTAGGAGGAGTGAACTCTTCTCACAATTTGTATCTGCCAAGACAGCCACCTCACAAAAATGTACGTGTGATACCTGGTAGGATTCTATATATGCATATAAATATACATGTGTGAATAGGCTACTGAAAAGGGAAACAAGAATTCACATATTTGTTAAGTTTAAAAACACATGGAGAATATTTCAATTAAAATTTGACTAGATTTATAACTCCTACCTTATATAATGCAAATGTCAAGTCCAACTATACAACATGTCTCCTCTGAAGTGCTTGTATTTCTATTGTGTTGGGTTAATTTTCCCCATTATATTAGGATGAATAGTCTGAGTCTACTAGGTATGGCTTAGTGTCAGGAATTCAGCATTTCGAATGGAAAATTGGAAAATGAATCCAATGTGTATGTAAATATATGCTGCACAAATATCCTCCCGCTCTCATCCAGAACAATGCCTTGACATTACCTTCACCCCAAGTAAGACACAATTAGAGGAGAAGAGTTACAAAATCAGTGAATACATATATGGAATGGAAAATGCTCAGGAGTTCACAACCTTGGAGGTGGTAGAGGAGTTTGCAAAACTAAGGGACAAGGTAAACACTCCACAAACATGGAGCTCTGCTGGCCTAAAAACTTTTTGAGAAACTGCCTCTGAGCTTCTGTACTTGAAATATATGTTGTTTTCAGGAGATTTGGCTTCCTTTGTAGTGAGACCATCAAAGCTGGGTCTGCATCTATGTGACCTGGAGGACATGGTTTCTTATTTTCCAATGAACAAGATGAAGCAGTGCTGAATCCTCTCTTTGTAGGTAATGTGAGACCACTGGGTACTAAGTGTCTCCCCGTGTGGACTGTGAAGCCATTTGGTCCTCCTCCACTTTTTGTGGTGTTTTTGCTGCTGCACTGTGAGTTTGGTATTTGTTTCCCGAAATACTAGGAACTAAACTGGGACACAGTGCTGGAGGGAGTTCTGTCACGTGTGGTGGGTCAGGGTCTGCAAGAGAATGCACCAACTAGGCTTCTATCTCTCACAGCTTGCCCCATTGCCCCCTTGTCCATATCAACCTGATTCTTAATTTTCCTCTGAAAACTCTCCAATAACAAGATGCCTTTACATATAAGGGTCTGCTGGCTGCACCATATCAGTTACAAGCCATTTGGAATCCAATGGTAGATCCACATGGCCCTACCACGAATGTTTTATCAAACACCTCTCCACCACTGCTCTAGACCCACTACTCAGCAGAATCCAACTTACTGGCATCTCTGTTCTACACCATTTTTATGAAACTCAGTAAATCAAGGTACTGTCTGGTATACTCATGATCAGCAACAGGACATCCAATGTTTCTCCAGTGCCACCTGGTCATTGGAAATTCAAAAATTTCATGGTATTTATTTAGCCATTTTTCAAGCATGAAGTTGGAGGCACTGGGGGTTTCAATTCATTCAGCAAACATTAAATTGTGAGGAAGCTCATTTCAAAGAAATCTCTGGAGAACCCTCACAGGCAAGGCTTCCCAAAGAGTGAACAAAAGGTCACATTAGGCCAGGCCCATTGAGGTCTACAATGTGAGGTCCATGTGTGTTTTGACTCTAAACTATGGCTGCCATTTCTTTAAGAATAAAATCATGTGATATCCTTGCTGAGATTCCCAGGCCTCTGTGGAAATCCACCGGGGCCTAGGTCTCAGTTTCCAAGAGCGACTTTCATGCGTGGCCTCTTAAAATCCCAACAAAATTCATGCCAATGCTTCTCTGAGTTCAGTTCCAAATCCCAGTCTCTAAGGGGAATCACACCAGAGTTCAAGCCCACGTGGACCCAGTCATTTTTTCCAATGCCACACAAATGACCAAAATTAAAATCAAAACACTCCCACATGGCCCTCATCTTATTCCATATAGTCAATCATCTTAACCTCTGGGTGGAGGTTTCCATGAGGGGCGCAGCCAAAGACAGTGTCCAAAATCAGCTCGTTTGCCCCTCATTTTCCTAAAGTCAGGGTAGCCTGGAAACCGTTTCTGTGAACCAGGAGTGAACAAATAAGCCTGCCGTTAATACTTCTGTGTTTCTCCAATTTGATGCCTACTGATTTTAGGTATCGATTCTTTAGGTGATTTAGAGTCATGCGAAAACACAAGCACCTCTGCAGGGCTTTGAAGAACTCATTTGACCCAAAGAATCCCTATTCTCATTTGATGGAGTGCAGGAACCTAACAGAGGAAGGCAAGAGACTTCATCCACAATGAATGATATTTTTGCCATTTTGGTTTTGGAAGCTCACATGGGATCATTCTTAAGATCCATCAGGTTCTGTGAATCTAAGTCACAGCCACACACAGGTCCAAGAGGCTGATAAAGACACATCCCTTTCCAAAGCAATTAAGCAAAGAGCCACAGGTGAAGCCCATTCATTTCCATTTGAAAACTGTTTTCTTCAGGCTTCACAAAGGAGTGGCCTGAGGCAAAGACCTTCCTGACATTGAGTGCAACACAACAATAAGTAAGCAAAAGGCCCAAAGCAGGTTTTCTGCACTGAGACTTTCCTGGTCACACTGATATCTGAGTTTTCTGAGATCTCGCCATTCTCTTCAGCTATCCAGTACATGGCCATTTCACAGAGCTTGGAGGTGGTACATATTTTGGACACAAATCCATGAGCCTATTCTGGAAAGTGTCCAGAATTCAGAAAGAAAACAACAACTTAGAAAGATAGCAGGTGTTGCACATCGATAAGACAAGCTGCAGTCCTTTCATATATTGGGCAGGATGAATTATGGGAAGATTTATACTAGACAGGACACACCCATTAATGCATTCTCTTTTCTAATGTCTACAACAACGAACACAGGGGGATACACAGAAACAGAAAAACTCGCCGTCAAATGACTTACTAGAAACTGTCCATTCCAAACCAAACAAACCGCCTTTCCTATCTATTCTCAGAACATGAGACAAAACAACATACCCACACCCACTCCCCCAAAGGCACCTCCTTCCCCCAAGTAGGTCTGTGACTATCCGGAGTGTCCTCGGACTGGTGGGCCATACTATGTTCCCCCAAAATGGACTGTCTTCTCTCAGATCTTGTTTCATTGACCAACTCTGTGAAGATGTCAGGAAAAAGTGGTTAGACACTACCTGTTTTCTCAGGAAAGATCCATCTTCACAGCTCTCCTGGCATTTGGCCATCCTCACATCATTAGGTACCAAGAAAACTGACTGTCCTTGGTAAATCCAAACAAGTGAGCCCACTGGGACTGGGACTTGGACTGCCTCTGGGTGCCTGGCTTCTTGGGTACCAAGTTCAGAGAGTTCCATCACCAAGGAAATGAGGTATGTCACATTCTTTGGAACTGAATGAGGTCCCTGCCATGGCACCCACTTTGTCCAAACAGTTGCTTCCAAGGGTAACATAAGTTGGAGGTTGCCCCTACTTCCTGTGACACTTTCATAAGGTAGAATGTATATCAACCATTGGCACCCGGGAACAGCTCTCCACTCATGCCTGGTTTGGTCCATCATCTCTAAAATAAGAAGAAAGAGGCAGATTCAGACACATCCCTTCATCTTGACCAGGTTCTTTTCCATGGAAGAGGACTTTTGCTCTCTCTGGTGCTTCATACCTGCCTACAACTTCTCCAGGTATCATTTGTGCATGGACATTTGAGGTTCTCATCAGGTGGAAGGCCCCCAACTTTCCTGTATTGTAAGAACCACTCTGTCCCTGCTCTTCTGTAAATTGATTGAGGGAACAGTGTATACTTGGGGTTAAAAACAGGTTTCATTTGGGTTAGGAATGATTCTGTGCGATGAATAATGGTATTGGAAACATTCAATATTTACAAGAATATAGAGGTGAAATATAAGTATGAAAACAGAAATCAAGGTATGATTTGAAGTCCAGAATAGTTTTGCCCTTGATTGGGATACTTAGCTTTGAATTATGTTCTGCAAAGTTGTCTCAGATAATTCGATATACAATGGCATAGGACCTTGTAAATTGGTTGATTGAATTTAGAAGAGAACATCCAGTCAAAAAGGGATATTCAGTAGGATTAGGAAGATAGTCGGTAGGTTTAGGAAGAAGAGTGAGTATAGGATTTGGACCAAAAGTTCTTTAGCAATAGACTTTCAGTTATAGAGTGAATGTAAATGTCAACACATATGAAGAGTCAGTCAGTATGTTGAACTGGGGAAAATATGTAGAAAAGCCGATATCAATAGAAACATTACGAAATGAGGCAAAGTATAAAGTGAGTGATAGAATTAGACATTTTCAACAGGGTTGAGTTTGAATATATAAATTAGGAAAAAACAAATATGTAGTCACGAATAGAATTGACAATTGACAGCATTAGGCAACCTGGACATGGATGTTTTTAGAAATCCATGTTCACTTTCTATTTAGGCTTTGGTACAATCATAAGTGTGACCTTTCCATTTTTTGTCCAGAATATTACTGTGATAATGAGGTGACATGAGGATTTCTTTCACCATTTCTGGGAGCAATATATTGAAGATGTAAAATTAGAATTGGTTGTACAAAGAGGTGTACCCTGTTTGTATGAACATAGAGAAAAAGCATGAATAGACCATACTGTGAATAAATAATATAACTTTTTTGAACTTTAAATAATGAATTGAACTGATGTCTGAAAAATTAAAGGAAATCGTATATTGATATACAATCATTAATTCCAACCAGTTATTTATCTAATGGAAATATTAGTGTTTTCTTTTATCATGAAGAGTTTGTGAGTTTTGCTTCAAAATGATTATGGAAATTCAAAATAATGTGTTTGGTAAGAAGTCTCATGAAAAGACCATTCAGGAAACCCTGACAATAAATGTGTTCTGAAGCAAGAAGTGATTAAAGATGAAACAAATGCCTATTAATTTGTGAACTTGTGGGTGAAATGTATATCCTATGATGTGCAAAAACTGAAGAAACAATAATGTACCAGTGTCGAATACAAATGAATGACAAATTACATATCATGTCCCATAGGAGTCTACTTGCATTGATGTTAGACTGGGTCAGTTACTGTAGTATAATTAGGATATGTATGCACCATTCACTGAAGTTAGTTTTCAGTACTAGGAAACAAATATGTATTTCAGGTGCATGAATATTTCTGATTATAATCTTGTGAAAAGTTGATTATAAATCCACATACATGAACATGAATGAATTTAGAGAGTGTATATTAGACACATATATTTCATATTTTGAAAAATTTGGAGAGTATATCTATATCTATATCTATATCTATACACACACACACACACACACACACACACACACACAACACTCACAGATATTAAAAAGTACCAATATAAATGCCAATCGAAATTCATCAGTAAATATATGTCATCCAGAAATGCAAAAATATTTATTTTACTGAATATGACTTTATGTATAACGTTGTTCTACTAGGACGGTCTCCTATAGGTTGAATTTTTATTTCCAACAGCATTTAGGAGGAGTGCACTCTTCTCACAATTTGTATCTGCTAAGACAGCCACCTCACAAAATGTACGTGTGATACCTGCTAGGATTCTATATATGCATATATATATATATATATATATATATATATATATATATATATATACATGTGTGAATAGGCTACAGAAAAGGGAAACAAGAATTCACATATTTGTTAAGTTTAAAAACACATGGAGAATATGTCCATTAAAATTTGAATACATTTATAACTCCTACATTATATAATGCAAATGTCAAGTCCAACTATACAACATGTCTCCTCTGAAGTGCTTGTATTTCTATTGTGTTGGGTTAATTTTCCCCATTATATTAGGATGAATAATCTGAGTCTACTAGGTATGGCTTAGTGTCAGGAATTCAGCATTTCGAATGGAAAATTGGAAAATGAATCCAATGTGTATGTAAATATATGCTGCACAAATATCCTCCCGCTCTCATCCAGAAGAATGCCTTGACATTACCTTCACCCCAAGTAAGACACAATTAGAGTAGAAGAGTTACAAAATCAGTGAATACATATCTGGAATGTAAAATGCTCAGGAGTTCACAACCTTGGAGGTGGTAGAGGAGTTTGCAAAACTAAGGGACAGGGTAAACACTCCACAAATATGGAGCTCTGCTGGCCTAAAAACTTTTTGAGAAACTGCCTCTGAGCTTCCACCCTTGAAATATATGTTGTTTTCAGGAGATTTGTCTTCCTTTGTAGTGAGACCATCAAAGCTGGGTCTGCATCTATGTGACCTGGAGGACATGGTTTCTTATTTTCCAATGAACAAGATGAAGCAGTGCTGAATCCACTCTTTGTAGGTAAACTGAGGCCACTGGGGACTAAGTTTCTCCCCGTGTGGACTGTAAAGCCATTTGGTCCTCCTCCACTTTTTGTGGTTTTTTTGCTGCTGCACTGTGAGTTTGGTATTTGTTTCACGAAATACTAGGAGCTAATCTGGGACAGAGTGCTGGAGGGAGTTCTGTCACGTGTGGTGGGTCAGGGTCTGCTAGAGAATGCACCAAATAAGCTTCGATCTCTCACAGCTTGCCCCATTGCCCTCTTGTCCATATCAACCTGATTCTTAATTTTCCTCTGAAAACTCTGCATATAACAAGATGCCTTTACATATAAGGGTCTGCTGGCTGTACCACGTCAGTTACAAGCCATTTGGAATGCAATGGTAGATCCACATGGCCCTACCACGGATGTTTTATCAAACACCTCCCCACCACTGCTCTAGACCCACTACTCAGCAGGCTCCAACTTACTGCCATCCTATTCTACACCATTTTCATGAAACTCCGTAAATCAAGGCACTGTCTGTTATACTCATGATCAGCAACAGGACATCCCATGTTTCTCCAGTGCCACCTGGTCATAGAAATTTCAAAAATTTCATGGTATTTATCTAGCCATTTTTCAAGCATGAAGTTGGAGGCACTGGGGGTTTCAATTCATTCAGCAAACATTAAATGGTGAGGAAGCTCATTTCAATGAAATCTCTGGAGAACTCTCACAGGCAAGGCTTTCCAAAGAGTGGTCAAAAGGTCACATTAGGCCAGGCCCATTGAGGTCTACAATGTGAGGTCCATGTGTGTTTTGACTCTCAACTATGGCTGCCATGTCTTTAAGAATAAAATCATGTGATATCCTTGCTGAGATTCCCAGGCCTCTGTGGAAATCCACCCGGGGACTAGGTCTCAGTTTCCAAGAGCGACTTTCATGCGTGGCCTCTTGAAATCCTAACAAAATTCATGGCAATGCTTCTCTGAGTTCAGTTCTAAAACCCAGTCTCTAAGGGGAATCACACCAGAGTTCAAGCCCACGTGGACCCAGTCATTTTTTCCAATGCCACACAAATGACCAAAATTAAAACCGAAACACTCCCACATGGCCCTCATCTTATTCCATATAGTCAATCATCTTAACCTCTGGCTGGAGGTTTCCATGAGGGGCGCAGCCCAAGACAGTGTCCAAAATCAGCTCGTTTTCCCCTCATTTGCCTAAAGTCAGGGTGGCCTGGACACCGTTTCTGTGAACCAGCAATGATCAAATAAGCCTGCCGTTAATTCTTCTGTGTTTCCCAATTTGAGGCCTACTGATTTCAGGAATAGATTCTTTATGTGATTTAAAGTTATTCGAAAACCCAAACACCTCTGCAGAGATTTGAAGAACTCATTTGACCCAAAGAATCCCTATTCTCACTAGATGGAGTTCAGGAACCTAACAGAGGAAGGCAAGAGACTTCATCCACAATGAATGATTTTTTGCCCTTATGGTTTTGGATGCACGCATGGGATCATTCTTTAGATTCATCAGGTGTTGAGAATCTAAGTCACAGCCACACACATGGCCAAGAGGCTGATTCAGACACATCCATTCTCAAAGCAATGAAGCCAGAAGTCACAGGTGATGCCCATTCATTTGTATTTGAAAACTGTTTTCTTCAGGTTTCACAAAGGGGTGGCCTGAGGCAAAGACCTTCCTGACATTCAGTGCAACACAATAATTAGTAAGCAAATTGCCCAAAGCAGGGTTTCTGCACTGAGACTTTCCTGGTCACACTGATATCTGAGTTTTCTGAAATGCTCGCCATTCTCTTCAGCTATCCATTACATGGACATGTCACAGAGCTTGGAGGTGGTACATATTTTGGACACAAAACCATGAGCCTATTCTGGAGAGTGGCCAGAATTCAGGAAGAAAACAGCAACTTAGAAAGATAGTAGGTGTTGCACATCGATAAGACAAGCTGCAGTCCATTCATATATTGGGCAGGATGAATTATGGGAAGACTTATACTAGACAGGACACATCCATTAATGCATTCTCTTTTTAATGTCTACAACAACGGACACATTGGGATACACCGAAACAGAAACACTCGCCTTGTCAAACAACTTACTAGAAACTGTCCACTACAAACCAAACAAACCGCCTTTCCTACCTATTCTCAGAACATGAGACAAAACAACAAACCCACACCCACTCCCACAAAGGCACCTCCTTACCCCAAGTAGGTCTGTGACTATGCGGAGTTTCCTCTGACTGCGGGCCATACTATGTTCCCCCTAAATGGCCTGTCTTCTCTCAGATCTTGTTTCCTTGTTCAACTCTGTGTAGTTGTCAGGAAAAAGTGGTTAGGCACTACCTGCTTTCTCAGGAAAGGTCCCTCTTTAGAGTTCTCCTGGCATTAGGCCATCCTCACATCAGTAGGTACCAAGAAAACTGACTCTGTCCTTGGTAAATCCAAGCAAGTGAGACCACTGGGACTGGGACTGGGACTGCCTCTGGGTGCCTTGCTTCTTGGATACAAATTTCAGAGAGTTCCATCACCAAGGAAATGAGGTATGTCACATTCTTTGGAACTGAATGAGGTCACTGCCTTGGCAACCACTTTGTCCTAACTTTTGCTTCCAAGGGTCCCATGAGATGGAGGCTTCCCCTACTTCCTGTGACACTTTCACAAGGGAGAATGGTATATCAACCATAGGCACCCAGGAACAGCTCTCCACACAGGGCTGGTTTGGTCCATCTTCTCTACAATAAAAAGAGAGAGGCTGATTCAGACACATCCCTTCATCCTGACAAGGTTATTTGCCATGGAAGATGACTTTTGCTCACTCAGGTCCTTCATACCTGCCTACAACTTCTCCAGGTATCATTTCTGCATGGACCTTTGAGGTTCTCAGCAGGTGGAAGATCCCATAATTTCCTGTATTGTAAGAACCACTCTGTCCCTGCTTTTCTGTAAAATGAGATTGAGGGAACAGTGTGCGCTTAGGGTTAATAACAGGTTTGATTTGGGTTATGAATCATTCTGTGTGATGAATAATGGTATTGGGAACCTGTGATATTTACAAGAATATAGATGTGAAATAAAATTATGAAAACAAAAATCTAGGTATGATTTGAAGCCCAGAAGGGTTTTCCCCTTGATTGGGATACTTAGCTTTGAATTATGTTCTGCAAAGATGTCTCAGATAATTCGATATACAAGGGAGTAGGACCTTGTACCTATGATGATTGAATTTAGAAGAGAACATCCAGGCAAAAAGTGATAATCGTTAGGATTAGGAAGATAGTCGATAGCTTTAGGAAGAAGAGTGAGTATAGGATTTGGACCAAAAGTTCTTTACCAGTAGGGTTTCGGTTATGGAGTGAATGTAGATGTCAGTACATATGAAGAGTCAGTCACTATGATGAACTGGGGAAAATATGTAGAAAAGCAGATATCAATAGAATCATTACAAAATCAGGCAAAGTATAAAGTGAGTGATAGAATTAGTCATTTTCAACAGGGTTGAGTTTGAATATATAAATTAGATAGAAACAAATATGTAGTCACCAACAGGATTGACAATTAATAGCATTAGGCAACCTGGACATGGATGTTTTTAGTAATCTATGTTCACTTTCCATTTAGGCTTTGGTACAATCATAAGAGTGACCTTTCCATTTTTTGTCCAGAATATTACTGTGATAATGAGGTGACATGAGTATTTCTTTCACCATTTCTGGGAGCAATATATTGAATATTTAAAATTAGAATTATGGGTACAAAGAGGTGTACCCTGTGTCTATGAACATAGAGATAAAGCATGAATAGAACATACTGTGACTAAATAATATAACTTTTTTGAACTTTAAATAATGAATTGAATTGATATCTGAAAAATTACAGGAAATCATATATTGATATACAATCATTCATTCCAACCAGTTATATATCTCATGGAAATATTGGTGTTTTGGTTTATCATGAAGAGTGTGTGAGTTTTGCTTCAAAAGTGATTATGGAAATCTAAAATAATGTGTTTGGAAAGAAGTCTCATGAAAAGACCTGTCAAGAAACCCTGACAATACTTGTGTTCTGAAGCAAGAAGTGATTAAAGTTGAAACAAATGCCTATAAATTTGTGAACTTGTGGATGAAGTGTATAACTTAAAATGTGCAAAAACTGAAGAAATAATAATGTACCATTGTTGAATACATATGAACGTCAAATTACATATCATGTCCCATAGGAGTCTACTTGCATTGATGTTAGACTGGGTCAGTTTCTGTAGAATAATGAGGATTTGTATGCCCCCTTCACTGAAGTTAGTTTTCAGTACTAGGAAACAATTATGTATTTCAGGTGGATGAATATTTCTGATTATAATCTTATGAAAAGTTGATTATAAATCCACATACATGAACATGAATGAATTTAGAGGGTTTACATTAGACACATATATTTTATATTTTGAAACATCTGCAGAGTGTACAGATATATTATACACACACACACAAAAAAAAACCACTCACATACATTTAATAGTAGCAATATATATGCCAATCGAAATTCATCAGTAAATATATATCATCCACAGATGCAAAAATATTTATTTTACTGAACATGAATTTATGCATAATGTTCTTCTACTAGGAAGCTCCCCTATAGGTTGAATTTTCAGTTCCAACAGCGTTTAGGAGGAGTGAACTCTTCTCACAGTTTGTATATGCAAAGTCAGCCACCTCAAAAATGTACGTGTGATACCTGGTAGGATTCTATATGTGCATATAAATATACAAGTGTGAATAGGCTAAAGAGAAAGGAAAACAAGAATTCTCGTATTTTTTAAGTTTAAAAACTCATGGAGAACTTCTTCGATTAAAAATTGACTAGATTTATAACTTTTACCTTATATAATGCAAAACGCAAGTCCAACTATACAACATGCCTCCAATGAACTGCTTGTATTTCTATAGGTTTGGCTTATTTTTCTCTATCATATTAGGATGAGTTGTCTGAGTCTAGTAGGTATGGGTTAGTGTCAGGGATTCAATATTTCAAAATGAAAATTGGAAAATGAATCCAATTTGTATGCATATATATGCTGCACAAATATCCTCCCACTCTCATCCAGAACAATGCCTTGACATTACCTTCACCCCAAGTAAGACAAAAGAGGAGAAGAGTTAGAAAATCAGTGAACACATATCTGGAATGGAAAATGCTCAGGAGTTCACAACCTTGGAGGTTGTAGAGGAGTTTCCAAAAGCAAGGGATAGGGTAAACACTCCACAAACATGGAGCTCTGCTGGCCTAAAAGCTTTTTGAGAAACTGCCTCTGAGATAGGGCACTTGAAATATATGTTGTTTTCAGGAGATTTGGCTTTCTTTGTAGTGAGACCATCAAAGCTGGGTCTGCATCTATGAGACCTGGAAGACATTGTTTCTGATTTTTCAATGAACATGAGGCAGCAGTGCTGATATTTTTCTTTTTAAGTAAACTGTGGCCTCTGGGTCTAAGTGTCTCCCCGTTGAACTGTGAAGCCATTTGGCCCTCCTACACTTTTTGTGGGGTTTTTGCTGCTGCACTGGTAGTTTGGTATTTGCTTCATAAAATAGAAGGAGTTCAACTGGGACACAGTGCTGGAGGGAGTTCTGTCACGTGTGGTGGGTCAGGGACAGCAGAAAAATGCACCAACCAATCTTCTATCCCTCAAAGCTTGCCCCATTGCATCCTTGTTCATAGCAACCTGATTCTGAACATTGCCCTGAATCCTCTCCATATAACAAGATGCCTTTACTTATAAGGGTCTGCTGGCTTCACCATGTAAGCCACAAGCCATTTGTAAGCCAATGGAAGATCCAAATTGCTCCAACACAGAAGTTTTATCACACTCCTGCCCACCACAACTCTAGGCCAACTTCTCAGGAGGCTGCAACTTACTGGGACCTGTGTTCTACACCATTTTCATAAAACCCAGTCAAGCAAGGCACTGTCAGGTACATCCATGATCAGCAGCAGGACATCCAAAGGTTCTCTAGTGCAACCTAGTCGTGGGAATTTCAAAAAATTCACGGTATTTATCTAGAAATTTTTCAAGGATGAAGTTGGAGGCACTGTGGGTTTCAATTTATTCAGGAACCATTAAATGGAGAGGAAGATTATTTCAATGAAAGCTCTGGAGAACCCTCACAGGCAAGGCTTCTCAAAGAGTGGACAAAAGGTCACATTTAGCCAGGCCCATTGAGGTCTACAATGTGAGGTCCATGTGTGTTTTGACTCTCAAATATGGCTGCCAAGTCTTTCGAATGAAATTATGTGATACCTTGGCTGAGATTCCCAGTTCTCTGTGCAAAGCCACTCTGGCGCTAGATCTCAGTTTCCAAGGGTGACTCTCATACATGGCCTCTTTAATCCCAACACAATACATGGCAATACTTTTCTGAGGTCAGATTCTGAACTCAGTCTCTAAGGGGAATCACACCAAAGTTCAAGCCCAGGTAGACCCAGTTATGTCTTCCAACTGCCACACAAATATCCACAATTAAATCCAAAACACTCCCACATGTCACTCATCTTTTCTAAATACACACTCATCATAACCTCTGGCTGGAGGTTTCCATGAGGGGTGCGGCCCAAGACAGTGTCCAAAATAACCACCCTTGCCCCTCATTTGCCTAAAATCAGGGTGGCCTGGACATCCTTCCAGTGAACCAGGAGTGATCAAATTGGCCGGCCATTAAGATGGCACTGCTTCTCCAATTTGAAGCCTACTGACTGTGGGGCTTAGAGTCTTTATGTGATTTGGAGTCATGAGAAAAATCAAGCACTTATGGGCTATCCTCTGCAGAGTTTTGAGGAACACATTTGAACCAAATGATCACTATTCTCACTTGATGAAGGTCAGGAACCTTACAGAGGAATGGGAGAGACTTCATCCAAAATGAATGCTCTTTTGTCCATTTTGGTTTTGGATGCACACATGGGATCTTTCTTTAGATCCATCAGGTGCTAAAAATCTAAGCCGCAGCCTCACACAGGGCCAAAAAGCTGATTCAGACACATCCCTTTCCAAAGCAATTAAGCAAAGAGCCAGAGGTGATGCCCTTTCATTTCTGTTTGAAAACTATTTCTTTTGGCTCTACAAAGGTGTGGCCTGAGGCAAAGATGTTCCGGACATTCAGGGCAACAGAACAATTGGTAAGCAAAAGGCCCAAAGCAGGGTTTCTTCATTAGAATTTTCTGGTCACACTCATATCTGAGTTTTCTGAGATGCTCCCATTCCCTTCAGCTATCCAGTACATGGCCAAGTCTCAGAGCTTGGAGGTGGTACATATTTTGGTCACAAAAAAATGAGCCTATTCTGGAAATTGGCCAGGATTCAGGAAGAAAACAGGAACTTAGCAAGATTGTAGGAGTTGCCCACCCATAAGTCAAGCCACAGTCCATTCATAAATTGGGCAAGATGAATCTTGGGAAGCTTTCTACTAGTCAGGACACATACAATGATTCATTCTCTTTTCTAATGTCTAAAACCACGGACACAGTGGGATACACAGACATAGAGACACTGGCCTTGTCAAACGACTTACCAGAAACAGTTCACTCCAAAACAAATAAACCGCCTTTCCTACCTATTCTCAGAACATGAGACAAAACCTCTAACCTACACCCACACACACAAAGGCAGCTCCTTCCCCCAAGTAGGTCTGTGACTATCAGGAGTGTCCTCTGACTGGTGGGCCATACTATGTTCTGATGAAATCGCCTGTCCTGTGTCAGATATGGTCTCATTGGCCCAATCTGTGAAGTTGTCACTAGCCAGCTGTGAGCCACTACCTGCTTTCTCAGGAAAGGCCTCTCTTCAGAGCTTTCCTGACATTTGCCCTTCCTCACATCAGTACGTACTAAGAAAGACTGACTCTGTCCTTGTTAAATCCAAACAAGTGATACCACTGGGACTGGGAATGGGACTGGCTCTGCGTGCCTGGCTTCCCGGATCCCAAGTTCAGAGAGTTTCATCACCAAGGAAGTGAGGTGAGATTAATCTCTTCAGGAATTTAATGAGGTCACTGCCTTGGCAACCACTTTGTCCTAACAGTTGCTTCCAATAGTCCTATGAGATGGAGGCAGCCCTTACTTCCTGTGACACTTTCAAAAGTTAGAATGGTATATCAACCATAGGCACCCAGGAACAGCTCTCCACACATGCCTGGTATGGTCCATCTTCTCTACATTAAGAAGAGAGAGGCTTATTCAGACAAAACCCTTCATCCTGGAAAGGTTGTTTGAGATGGAAGATAACTTTTGCTCTCTCAGGTCCTTCATAGCTGCCTAATCTTCTCCAGGGATCAAACCTGCATGGACCTTTGAGGTTCTCAGCAGGAGGCAGATCCCCTACATTCCTGTATTGTAAGACGAACTCTGTCCCTGCTCTTCTGTAAAGTTAGGTTGAGGGAAGAGTGTATGGTTAGGGTTATTAACATGTTTGATTTGGATTACGAATCCTTCTGCAGGATGATTAATAGTATTGGGAACCTGCGATATTTATAAGATTATAGAGGAGAAATATAAGTATGAAAACAGAAATGTTGGTAAGATTTGAAGCCCAGAAGGGCATTAGGCCCTTGATTGGGATACTTAGCTTTTAATTACGTTCTACACAGATGTCTCAGATAAATTGATAATCAATGGCATAGGACCTTATACCTTGGATGTTTGATTTTAGAAGAGAACATCCACTCAAATTGAGATAGTCGGTGGGATTAGGAAGATAGTCGGTAGGTTTATAAAAAAAGAGTGAGTATAAAAATTGGACAAAAAGTTCTGTAGCATTAGGGTTTCGGTTATAGAGTGAATATAAATGTCAGCACATGTGAAGAGTCAGTCACAATGATTAACTGGGGAAAATATGTAGGAAGGAAAATATCAATAGAGACATTACGAAATGAGGCAATTATATAGTGAGTGATAGGATTAGACATTTTCAACAGGGTTGAGATTGAATACATAATCTTAGGAAGAAACAAATATGTAGTCACCAATAGGAATGACATTTGAAAGCATTAGGCAACCTGGACATGGATGTTTTTAGTAAGCCATGTTCACTTTCAATTTAGGATTTGGTACAATCATAAGTGTGACCTTTGCATTTTGTGCCCAGAAAATTATTGTGATCAAATATATATGTAGATCATATGATATGTGTATTTCTTCCACCATTTCTGGGAGCAATATTTGAGGACACATAAATTAGTATTGTGGGTACCAAGTGGTGTACCCTGTGTCAATGAATATAGAGATAATGCATGAATAGACCATAGTGTGAATAAATAATATAACTTTTTTCTCTTTAAATAATGGATTGAATTGATATCTTAAAATATGTAGGAAATCATATATTGACATACAATCATTCACTCCAACCAGTTACATATATAATGGTAATCTTAGGGTTATTGTTTATCATGAAGTGTGTGTGAGTTTTGTTTCAAAAGTGTTTATGGAAATCGAAAATAATGTGTTTGGAAAGAAGTCTCATGAAAAGACCAGTCAAGAAATATGGAGGAATCCATGTGTTCTGAAGCTGGAATTGATTGAAAGTGAAACAAATGCCTATAACTTTCCTAAATTGTGGATGAAATATATATCCTGTGATGTTTATAAACTGATGAAATAGTAATGTACCAGTGTTGAATAAAAATGAAGGTCAAAGTACACATCATGTCCCATAGGAATCTACTTGCATTGATGTTAAACTGGGTCAGTTACTGTAGAAATATTAGAATTGCATGCATTATTCACCGTAGTTAGTTTTATTTCATTTTTATTTATGGTTGTTCAAAACATTACATAGTTGTTGTTATAACATATTTCACACTTTGATTCAAGTGCTTTATAAACTCCCATTTTTACGCCATGTACAGATTACCGAATCACATCAGTTACACATCTATTGATTCACATATTGCCATACTAGTGTCTATTGAATTCTGCTGCCTTTCCTATCCTCTACTATCCCCCCTCCCCTCCCCGCCCCTCCCCTCTTCTCTCTCTACCCCCTCTACTGTAATAAATTTGTCCCCCTTGTATTATTTTGCTCTTTCTCCTCACTTTCTCTTGTATGTAATTTTGTATAACCCTGAGGGTCTCCTTCCAATTCCATGCAATTTTCCTTCTCTCTCCCTTTCCTTTCCACCTCTCATCCCGCTTTAATGTTAATCATCTTGTCATGCTCTTCGTCTCTCCTCTGTTCTTAGTTACTCTCCGTATATCAAAGATGACATTTGGCATTTGTTTTTTAAGGATTGGTTAGCTTCACTTAGCATAATCTGCTCTAATTCCATCCATTTCCCTCCAAATTCTATGATTTTTTTTTATTTTTCAATGCAGAGTAATACTCCATTGTGTATAAATGCCACAGTATTTTATCCATTCTTTCATTGAAGGTTATCTAAGTTGGTTTCACAGTCTTGCTGTTGTGAATTGTTCTGCTATGAACATCGATGTAGCAGTGTCCCTGTAGCATGCTGTTTTTAGGTCTTTAGTGAATAGACTGAGTAGGGGAATAGGTGGGTCAAATGGTGGTTCCATTCCCAGCTTTCCAAGAAATTTTCATACTGCTTTCCAAATTGGCTGCGCCAATTTGCAGTCCCACCAGCAATGTAGAAGTGTACCTGTTTCCCCACATCCTTGCCAGAACTTGTTGTTTGACTTCATAATGGTTGCCAATCTTACTGGAGTGAGATGGTATCTTAGGGTGGTTTCGATTTGCATTTCTCTGACTGCTGGAGATGGTGAGCATTTTTTCATGTACTTGTTGATTGATTGTAAGTCCTCATCTGATAAGTGTCTGTTGAGGTCCTCAGCCCATTTGTTGATTGGGTTATTTGTTATCTTATTGTCTAATTTTTTGAGTTTTTTGTATACTCTGGATATTAGGGCTCTATCTGAAGTGTGAGGAGTAAAGATTTCTTCCCAGGATGTAGGCTCCCTATTTACCTCTCTTATTGTTTCTTTTGCTGAGAAAAAACTTTTTAGTTTGAGTAAGTCCCATTTGTTGATTCTAGTTATTAACTCTTGTGCTATGGGTGTCCTATTGTGGAATTTGGAGCCCGACCCCACAGTATGTACATCGTAAGCAAATTTTTCTTCTATCAGACACTGTGTCTCTGATTTGATATCAAGCTCCTTGATCCATTTTGAGTTAACTTTTGTGCATGGCAAGAGAAAGGGATTCAGTTTCAATTTGTTACATATGGATTTCCAGTTTTCCCAACACCATTTGTTGAAGATGCTATCCTTCCTCCATTGCATGCTTTTAGCCCCTTTATCAAATATAAGATAGTTGTAGTTTTGTGGATTGGTTTCTGTGTCCTCTATTCAGTACCATTGGTCCACAAGCCTGTTTTGGTACCAGTACCATGCTATTGTTGTTACTATTGCTCTGTAGTATAGTTTGAAGTCTGGTATCGCTCTACCGCCTGATTCACACTTCCTGCCTAGCATTGTTTTTGCTATTCTGGGACTTTTATTTTTCCATATGTATTTCATGATTGCTTTCTTTATTTCTACAAGAAATGCCTTTGGGATTTGATTGGCATTGCATTAAACCTATAGAGAAATTTTGGTAATATCACCATTTTGATGATGTTAGTTCTGCCTTTCCATGAACAGGGTATATTTTTACATCTTCTAAGATCTTCTTATATTTCTCTCTTTAGGGTTGTGTAGTTTTCATTGTATGAGACTTTCCCCTCTTTTGTTAGGTTGATTCCCATCTTTTTTTTTTTTAGGATATTGTGAATGGAGTGGTTGTTCTCATTTCCATTTCAGAAGATTTGTCCCTGATATAGAGGAATGCCTTTGATTTATGCGTGTTGATTTTATATCCTGCCACTTTGCTGCATTCATTTATTAGCTCTATTAGTTTCTTTGTAGACCCTTTTGGGTCTGCTAGGTATAGAATCATGTCATCTGCAATAGTAATAATTTAAGTTGTTCTTTTCCTATTTTTATGCCTTTAATTTCTTCTGTCTGTCTAATTGCTCTGGCCAGTGTTTCGAGAACTGTATTGAACAGAAGTAGTGAGAGAGGGCATCCCATTCTTGTTCCAGATTTTAGAGGGAATGCCTTCAATTTTTCTAGATTCAGAATGATGCTAGCTTGAGGATTAGCATAGATTGCTTTTACAATATTGAGGTATGATCCTGTTATTCCTAGATTTTCTAGAGTTTTGAAGATAAAGGGATGCTGTACTTTGTCGAATGCTTTTTGTGCATCTATCGAGATGATCATATGGTTCTTATTTTTAAGTCTATTGATGTGGTGAATAACATTTATTGATTTTCGTATATTGAACAAGCCTTGCATTCCATGGATGAATCCTACTTGATCATGGTGCACAATTTTTTTAATATGTTTTTGTATCTGATTCGCCAGAATTTAATTAGGGATTTTTGCATTTAG
This sequence comes from Callospermophilus lateralis, assembly GCF_048772815.1. Classification (NCBI taxonomy): domain Eukaryota; kingdom Metazoa; phylum Chordata; class Mammalia; order Rodentia; family Sciuridae; genus Callospermophilus; species Callospermophilus lateralis. The sequence continues at coordinate 424,675 of NW_027511026.1, read as the reverse complement.
ATTCCTTAGGGATATTGGTCTGTAGTTTTCTTTGTTTGAAGTGTTTATGTCTGGTGTAGAAATCAGGGTGATATTGGCCTGGTAGAATGAATTTGGAAGATCTCCCTCTTTTTCAATTTCCTGAAATAGCTTGAAAAGTATTGGTATTAGTTCATATTTAAAGGGTTTGTAAAACTCTGCTGTATACCCATACTGTCCTGGTCTTTTCTTAGTTGGTAATCTTTGGATGGTTTCTTCTATTTCCTCAATTGATACTGGTCTGTTTAAGTTGTCTATATCCTCCTGACTCAATCTGGACAGATCATATGACTTAAGAAATTTTTCGATGCTTTCACTATCTTCTATTATATTGGAGTATAACGAATCAAATTAATTTCTGATTATCTTCTGTATTTCAGAAATATCTGCTGTGATTGCCAGGGGGTGACAAATAACTTGTGTAGATTGATACAGCAGGAGTGGAAGCCGTTTATTGTAGCATCTGAGCGATATTTATACATTTTATATAGCTTATCTAATTAGCATAAAATAGATCCAGCAGTCAACCAATAAGGAATCTCCACACTTAATGGCTTGCTTTTGTTACTTCACAAACCACTCTCTATGGCATTTGGCCAGGCGCCATCCAGACTTGTTTACAGACCCTAACATTTCTCTGGCAAAATACCAGGTGCCATCCTGACTTGTTTATAGACCTTAACATGTGATGTTGCCCTTTTCATCCCGTATGCTAGTAATTTGAGTTTTCTCTCTTCTTCTTTTCATTAGCATGGCTAAGGGTCTGTCGATTTTATTTATTTTTTCAAAGAACCAACTTTTAGTTTTCTCAATTTTTTCAATTGTTTCTTTTGTTTCGATTTCATTAATTTAAGCTTTGATTTTAATTAAATCTTACCTTCTACTTATTTTGCTGTTGTTTTCCTCTTCTTTTTCTAGGATTCTGAGATGAAGTATGAGATCATTTATTTGTTTTTTTTTTCTTTTTTTAAGGAATGAAATCCAAGCAATGAATTTTCCTCTTAGAACGGATTTCAGTGTGTCCCATAGATTCTGATATGATGTGCCTGTGTTTTCATTTATCTCTAAGAATTTTTTAATTTCCTCCTTGATGTCTTCTATAACCCATTGATCATTCAGTAACCTATTGTTCATTCTCCAAGTGATGCATGATTTTTCCTTCCTTCGTTTATCATTGATTTGTAGTTTATATTAGATTATGATCAGATAAGATGCATGGTATTATCTCTACTTCTTTATATTGTCTAAGAATTGCCCTGTGACATAATATATGATCTATTTTTGAGAAGGATCCATGTGCTGCTGAGGAAAAATGTAACTGCTTGATGTTGAGGAGTATATTCGATATATGTCAATTAAGTCTAGGTTATTAATTGTGTTATTGAGTTCTATAGTTTTCTATTTCAACTTTTGTTTGGAAGACCTGTCCAGTGGTGAGAGAGGTGTGTTGAAGTCTCCCATGATTATTGTATGGTGGTCTATTAGACTCTTGATCTTGAGAAAAGTTTGTTTGATGGACATAGCTGCACCATTGTTTGGGGCATATATATATTTATAATGGTTATGTCTTGTTGGTGTATGGTTCTCTTGAGCAGTATGTAGTGTCCCTCTTTATCCCTTTTGATTAACTTTGGCTTGAAATCTATTTTATTTGATATGAGTATGGACACTCCTGCTTGTTTCCGAAGTCCATAAGAGTGATATGATTTTTCCCAACCTTTCACCTTCAGTCTATGTATGTCTTTTCCTATCAAATGCGTCTCCTGTAGGCAGCATATTATTGGGTCTTGTGTTGTGATCCATTCTACTAGCCTGTGTCTCTTAATTGGTGATTTTAAGCCATTAACATTTATGGTTATTATTGAGATAATGGTTGTTCTTCCAGCCCTATTTGTTTATTTATGTTATTAAACATGGATTGTTTTCTACATTGATTATTTCCCCCTTTTACTGTACTACCTCCCACTGTTGGTTTTTATTGTTATTTTCCATTTCCTCTTCCTTTAATATTTTGCCGATGATGTTTTGAAGAGATGGTTTTCTAGCTACAATTTATTTTAACTTTTTTTTTAACATGGAAGGTTATGATTTTATCTTCCATCCTGAAGCTTAATTTCGCTGGATACACAATTCTTGGTTGGAATCCATTTTCTTTCAGTGTTTGAAAAATGTTAATCCAGGATCTTCTAGCTTTCAGAGTCTGTGTTGAAAGATCAGCTGTTATCCTGATTGGTTTACCCCTAAATGTAATCTGCTTTTTTTTCTCTTGTAGCATTTAAAATTCTCTCCTTATTGTGTACATTGGGCATCTTCATTATAATGTGTCTAGGTGTGGATCTCTTATGATTTTGCACATTCGGCGTCCTGTAGGCTTCTAGGACTTGGGAGTCATTCTGATTCTTCAAGTCTGGGAAGTTTTCTCGTATTATTTCATTGAATACATTGCTCATTGCTTTGGTTTGGACCTCTATACCTTCCTGTATTCCAATGACTCTTAAGTTTGGTCTCTTTATGTTATCCCGTATTTCTTGGATATTCTGTTCATGGTTTCTTAACAGTCTTGCTGAGCTGTCTATGTTCTTTTCAAGTTGGAATACTTTGTCTTCATTGTCTGATGTTCTATCTTCTAAGTGTTCTACTCTGCTGGTAGTATTCTCAATTGAGTTTTTAAGTTGGTTTATTGCTTTCTGCATTTCTAGGATTTCTGTTTGTTATTTTTTACAACCTCTATCTCCCTGTATAGCTGATCTTTTGCTTCTTGGATTTGTTTATGTAATTCATTGTCGAAGTGATTTTTCTTTTGCTGTCTAATGTCTTCCTTGAGACTCCAGATCATCTGAAGCATGTATATCCTGAGTTCTTTATCTGACATTCCATCTACTGCAGCTATTACCTCTTCTAAAGTTGTGCTGACCTGCATTGCTTGTGGTCCTTTTTTCCTTGTCTTATCATACTGCTCGCTTTTCTTTCTGCTTGGTGAAACTGTTGTGATTTTGAAATTTTCCTCCTATATATTTATATTGCTCTTGTATAGTTGCAAAGTCTCCCTTGCATGGGCACAGGGGGGCTGTGCTGCTCCTCCAATTAGGGTGATCTAACTACCTTGCTGACGGACCGCTGGGCTTGTTTTCCTGATCGGTTGCAGGTCTGCCTACCATGCAGGCGCGGGAGGCGGCTCTGCTCTGCCCCTCCTCCAATTGGTGTCACGTGTCTACCAGGCCCGTGGACCCCTGGGGTGTTCTGCCGATCAGTCGCAGGTCTGCCTACCTTGTAGGTGCTGGCGGCGGCTCTGCTCTGCCCCTACTCCAATTGGGGTGACGTGACTACCATGCAGGTGTGTTGCTGGGCCTGTTCCGCCAGTTTGTCGCAGGTCTGCCTACCTTGCGGGCACGGGCAATGGATCTGCTCTGCTCCTATTCCAAATGGGGTGAAGTGTCTGCCGCGCCGGCAGGGCGATGGGCCTCTTCTGCCAGTCAGGTGCAGGTGTGCCTACCTTGCGGGTGCGGGTGATGGCTCTGCTCTGCCACTACTCCATTTGGGGGGTCGTGACTACCATGCCGGCAGGTTGTTGGGCCTGTTCTGGGTGCGGGCGAAGGCTCTGCTCTGCCCCTACTAATATTGGGGTGACCTGACTACCATGCCGGTGGGCCACTGGGATTGTACTAGGTGCGGGAGAAGGCTCTGCTCTGCAACTATTCCAATTCAGGTGATTTTACTACCACGCCTGCGGGTCACTGGGCCTGTTCTGGGCAAGGGCGGCGGCTCTGCTCTGCCTCTATTCCAATTGGGGTGATGTGACTACCATGCAGGTGTGTCGCTGGGCCTGTTCCGGGAGTGGACGGAGGCTCTGCTCTGCCCCTCTGGCTTGATGACAAAGTGAGAGAGACCCGGGTGTTTGTGACTCACTTTCTTTACCAGGAGACCAACTGTTTCTGTCACTGCTGGTATCAATGAAGTTATCTCCTCTGCTGCTTTTGATGACATCAGATCTCTGCCATGTTGGTATCCCATGCAAAAGGCAGCATTTTGTTCCCTTTGCTGGGTGACTAAAGCAATGGGTGAGTTCTGACCGGCACTCACAAGCCCCGTCTCAATCCTATTGCACTCCCTATGAAGGCTCGGTTGATATTTACCTCCACAGTATTCAGCAAGACCCGGACCGAGAAGCAGTTTCCGCGGGTTCTTTAGCCCAGGGCCAGATCAGTTCCGGGAGGCGGAATTCGGCCGCTCTGGGCTCGGTGTATGTTCTAATAGAAGCAGGCTCCAAGACGCAGTTTCTGCGGGTTCTTTAGCACTGAGCCTGAGTAATTTGTCTGCAAGACAAAGGTGAATGGCATCCTGAAATTACCGGTTCTATAGCTGAATAAGCTGCGATCAGTCGAAAACAGGGATGGTGACGTCACCTCTCCAAGATGGTGGCCGCTGGGTTCCTCTGTGGTCTGACTGGTGCAGAGAAACGAGTTGGACTGCATGCTTCCCCGTCTCAAACCCAGAATTCAGCACTGAGCACAGTGATTGCATACCTGGCAGGAGCCCACAGTATCTGCACCGCTGTATATTTGCGTTGCTATCTCGTCGTTTCCCAGCACGCACCACAGACTCTAGCCACGGAGCGATTTCCTGAATAAGCCACATGACCTTCTGTGAGGACAAATCACTCGCGTTTGAGTTCCCGTAGCTGATCCTCGTGAGATGGAAATATGTACACTAGGTTTTGGAGAACCACAATTTTGCTGGAAATTCCTAACAAGATAGGTTTTAGCCATTCTAACTCGTCACTCTCCGGCACAGTGACGTGGTATATGGGGGTGATGCACTCCCTTCACAGCCATTATATGATCCCCTGAAGTTAGTTTTCAGTACTAGGAAACAAATAAGTATTTCAGGTGGATGAATATTTCTGAGAAAAATCTTTTGAAAAGTTGATTATAAATCCACATACATGAATATGAATGAATTTAGGGAGTGTATAATAAGAAAAATATACTTCATATTTTGAAAAATCTGCAGAGTGAAAAAAAAATATATATATGTATATATATACATACACACAGAGACATTAAAAAGTAGCATTATGTATGCCAATCGAAATTCACCATGAAATATATATCATCCACAGATCCAAAAATATTCATTTTAATGAACATGGATTTATGTCGTTCAACTAAGAAGCTCACCCGTATCTTGAATTTTCGGTTTCAACAGCATTTAGTAGGAGTGATCTCTTCTCACAATTTTTATCTGCCAAGCCAGCCACCTCACAAAATGTACGAGTTATACCAGGTAGAATTCGATATGTGCATATAAAAATACATGTGATGAATAGGCTACAGAGAAAGGGAGACAGTTATTCACATATTTGTTAACTTTTAAAACACATGGAGGACTATTTCAATTAAAATTCGCTAGATTTATAACACCTACCATTTATCATACGAAAGGCAAGTCCAACTATACACCATGCCTCCTGTGAACCTCTTGTATTTCTATTCTGTTTGGGTTATTTTTCTCCATAATATTAGGATTAGAAGTCAAAGTCTATTAGGGTATGTGTTAGTGTCAGGGATTCAGTATTTCGAATGGAAAATTTGAAAATGTATCCAATGTATTTGCAAATATGTGCTACACAAAAAACTTTCCACTCTCATTCATAACAATGCCTTGACATTACCTTCGCCCCACATAAGACACAATTAGAGGAGAGGAGTTAGAAAATCTGTGAATACATATGTGGAATGGAAAATGCTCAGGAGTTCACAAATTTGGAGGTGGTAGAGGAGTTTCCAAAAGTAAGGGACAGGGTAAACACTCCACAAACATGAAGTTCTGCCAGCCTGACATCTGGAGAAACTGCCTCTAAGGTTGGGCAATGAAATATATGCTGTTGTCAGGAGCATTAGCTTCATTTGGAGTGAGACCATCAAAGCTGGGTCTTCATCTATGTGACATGAATGACATTGTTTCTTATTTTCCAATGAACATGAGGCATCAGTGATGAATTTTCTATTTGTATGTAACTTGTGGCCACTGGGGTCTAAGTGTCTCCCCGTGTGGACTGTAAATCCATTTGGTCATCCTCCACTATTCGTGGTGTTTCTTGCTGCTGCACTGGGAGTTTGGAATTTGCTTCATGAAATACAAGGAGTTCAACAGGGACACAGTGCTGAAGTGAGTTCTGTCAATTGTGGTGGGTCGGGTTCTGCAGGAGAATGCACCAACCAGGCTTCTATCCCACATTGCTTGCCCCATTGACCATAGCAACCTGATTCTGAACATTGCCCTGAAACCTCTCCATATAACAATATGCTTTTACATATAAGAGTCTACTGGCTTCAAAATGTCAGTCACAATCCATTTGCAAGCCAATGGCAGATCCACATGGCCCAACACAGATGTTTTATCACACACCTGCCAACCACTGCTCTAGGACAACTACTCAACAGGATCCAACTTACTGGCATCTCTGTTCTACACCATTTTCATAAAACCAAGTCAATCAAGGCACTGTCTTACATACTCATGATCAGCAACAGGACATCCAAATGTTCTCCAGTGCTACCCAGTCATGGGAATTTCAAAAATTTTTATGGTATTTATCTAGCCAATTTTCAAGGAAGAAGTTGGAGGCACTGTGGGTTTCAATTTATTCAGGAACCATTAAATGGTGAGTAAGTTCATTTCAATGAAAACTCTGGAGAATTCTCACAGGCAAGGCTTCCCAAAGAGTGGCCAAAATGTCAGATTAAGCCAGGCCCATTGAGGTCTACAATGTGAGTTCCATGTGTGTTTTGACTCTCAAAAATGGCTGCCAAGTCTTTAAGAATAAAATCATGTGATATCCTGGCTGAGATTCCCTGTGATCTGTGGAAAGTCAACTTGGGCCTAGATGTCTTTCCAAGGGCAACTCTCATGCATGGCCATCTAAAATCCCAACACAATTCATGGCAATACTTCTCTGAGATCAGTACCACAACTCAGTCTCTAAGGGGAATCACACCAGGGTGCAAGCCCACGTGTACCGAGTCATCTCTTCAAACCACCATTCAAATGTCCACAATTAAAACCCAAACACTCCCACATGGCCCAAATCTTCTTCCATATATACACTCATCATAACCTGTGGCTGGAGGTTTCCATGAGGGGAGCAGCCCACGTCAGTGTCCAAAATAAGCTTCCTGCACCTCATTTGCCTAAAGTCAGGGTGGCATGGACACCTTTCCTGTAAACCAGGAGTGATCAAATAGGCCTTCCTTTAATACTGCTTAGCTTCTCCAACTTGAGGCCTACTGACTTTGAGGTTTAGATTCTTTAAGTGAATTGGAGTCATGAGAAAAACAAGCACCTATGGGCTAGCCTCTGCTGGGTTTTGAAGAACTCATTTGACACAAAGGATCCCTGTTCTCACTTGATGGATGTCAGGAACCTACCTGAGGAAGGCAAGAGAGTTAATCAACAATATCTGATCTTTTTGCCATTTTGGTTTTCGATGCATGCATGGGATGTATCTTTAGATCCATCAGGTGCTGAGAATCTAAGCCTCAGCCTCACAGAGGGCCAAGAGACTGATTCAAACATATCCCTTTTCAAAGCAATTAAGCATGGATCCACACGTGATGCCCATTCATTTGCATTTGAAAACTGTTTTCTTCAGGCTTCACAAAGTGGTGGCTTGAGGCAAAGATCTTCCTGACATTCAGGGCAACAGAACAATAGGTAATCAAAAGGACCAAAGCAGGGTTTCTCCACTGAGACTTTCCTGGTCAACTGATATCTGAGATTTCTGAGATGCTAGCCATTCCCTTCAACTATCTAGTACATGGCCATGTCACAGATATTGGAGGTGGTACATATCTTGGACACAAAACCATGATACTATTCTGGAGTGTTGCCAGAATTGAAGGAGAAAACAGGAAATTATGAAGCTAGTAGGTGTTGCCCATCCATAAGGCAAGCCTGATTCCACTCATATATTGGGCACAATGAATGCTGGCAAGCTTTCTAGTAGACAGGAAACATCCATTGATGCCTTCTCTCTTCTAATGTCTACAATCATGAACACAGTGGGATACACAGACACTCGCCTTGTCAAAGGACTTACTAAAAGTAGTCCACTCCAAACCAAACAAACTGCCTTTCCCACCTATTCTGAGAACTTGAGACAAAACCACAAAATCACACCCACACCCACAAAGGCACCTCCTTCCCCCAAGTAGGTCTGTGACTCTCCGGAGTGTCCTCTGACTGGTGGGCCATACTATGTTTCCCCAAAATGACCTCTCCTGTCTCAGTTCTGGTCTGCTTGGCCAACTCTGTGAAGTTGTCAAGAGCCAGTGGTGAGACACTACCTGCTTTCTGAGGAAAAGCCCCTCTTCAAAGGTTTCCTGGCATTTGGCCATCCTCACATCTGTAGGTTCAAAGAAAGACTGACTCTGTCCTTGGTAAATCCAAACATATGAGACCACTGGGACTGGGACAGGGATTGTGTCTGGGTTCCTGGCTTCCTGGATCCCAAGTTCAGAGAGTTTCATCACCAAGGAAGTGAGGTGAGGTCACTTCCTTCATTATCTGAATTACATCACTGCCTTGGCAACCACTTTGCCCTAACAGTTGCTTCCAAAAGTCCCATTAGGTGGAGGCTGCCCCTGTTTTCCTGTAACACTTTCACAAGTTAGAATGTTATATCAATCATAAGCACCCCGGAACAGCTCTCCACACAGAACTGGTTTGGTCCATCTTGTATACATTAAGAAGAGAGAGTTATTCAGACACAATCCTTCAACCCGACCAGGATGACTGCCATGGAAGATGACTTTTGCTTTCTGAGGTATTTCATAGCTGCCTTCATCTTCACCAGGGATCATTTCTGCATGAACATTTGAGGTTCTCAGCAGGTGAAGATACCCTACATTCCTGTATTTTAAAACCAACTCTGTCCCTGCTCTTCGGTAAAGTTAGTGTATGGTTAGGGTTCATTATATGTTTGATTTGGGTTAGGAATCATTCTGCAGGATGAATAAAGGGATTGGGTACCTGCGATATTTATAAGAATATATAAGTGAAATATATGTATGAAAACGGAAATCTAAGAAAGATTTGAAGCCCAGAAGGGCATTGGGCCCTTGATTGGGATACATAGTGTTGAATTACGTTCTGTACAATTGTCTCAGTTAAATCGATATACAATGGCATAGGACCTTGTACCTTGGATGATTGAATGTAGAAGCGAACATCCAGTTAAAAAGGGATAGTCGGTAGGATTAGAAAGATAGTCGGTAGGTTTAGGAAGAAGAGTGAGAATATGATTTGGAATAAAAAGCTTCTTTAGCAATAGGGTTTCGTTTAGAGAGTGAATGTAAATGTCAGTACATGTGAAGAGTCTTTCACAATGATGAACTGGGGAAATTATGTAGAAAAGCAGGTATCAATAGAGACATAACGAAATCAGGCAAAGTATAAATGAGTGATAGGATTAGACATTTTCAACGGGTTGAGTTTCAATATATAATCATAGGAAAAAACAAATATGTTGTCACCAATGGGATTGACATTTGAGAGCATTAGGCAACCTGGACACGGATGTTATTACTTATCCATGTTCACTTTCCTTTTAGGCTTTGGTACAATCATAAGTGTGACCTTTACATTTTTTTTTGTTCAGAATATTTCGGTGGTAAAATGTATATGTAGATCAGGTAACATGAGTATTTCTTTCACCATGTCTGGGAGCAATATTTTGAAGACATATACATTAGTATTAGGGGTACAAAGAGGTGTACCCTGTGTCTATGAATATAGAGATAATGCATGAATAAACGATAATATGAATAAATAATGTATCTGGTTCCACTTTAAATAATGGATTGAATTGAATTCTGAAAATATATAAGAAATCTTATATTGATATATAATCATTCATTTCAACCAGTTATATATCTAATGGTAATATTAGGATTATGGTTTATCATGAAGGGTGTTTGAGTTTTGCTTTATAAGTGATGATGTTAAACGAAAATAATGTGTTTGGAAAGAAGTCTCATGAAAATACCAGTCAAGAAACATAGAAGAATCATGTGTTCTGAATCAGAAAGTGATTGATCGTGAAACAAATGCCTATAAATTTTCTAACTTTTGAATGAAATATATATCCTATGATGTGCATAAACTGAAGACATCGTAACGTATAAGTGTTGAATAAAAATGAAAATCAAAATACACATCATGTCCCCTAAGAATATACTTGCATTGATGTTAAACTAGCTCAGTAACTGTAGAAATATTAGGTTTTGTTTGCACCTTTCACTGAATTTAGTTTTCAGTACTAGAAAACAAATATGTATTTCAGGTGGATGATTATTTCTGAGAATAATCTTGTGGAAAGTTGATTATAAATACACATATATGAATATGAATGAATTTAGGGAGTGTATAATAAGACACATATATTTCATATTTTAAAAAATCTGGAGAGTGTATATATATATATATACACTCTCATACATACACACTCACATGCACAGATATAAAAAAGTAGCAATACAGGAGATCCATCATGAAGGCAGGCATGGAAAAATCAAGTCTCTGACCTCTTCAGCTGCGCGGGCATCGGGAGTCGTAAACTGTCTAAATGCTGTTTGCTCAGAATCACTAGGCAATGTTGACCTAATGTGGATCTGGTGCGAACATTCTGGGCCCCTCAGAACACAAACCGAGCCTGGATCGGCTGCATTCAACCTCCGGTTTGCCTGGTTCTCGTGACTCAGCACTAAGATCCCTCTGAAATAACTGTTCGGCCCTTCTGAACTTTCAGAGGTAAAAGCCAACCAAGCCTTCAAAGGCAGTGGCCACAGGATTGAAACGGCGCTTGGGAGAGACAGTCAGGACCCACCCGTTGTGTTGGTTACCTTGCAAAGGGAACAAACGGTCACCATTTGCATGGGATACCAACATAGCATAGAAATGATGTCACGGGCAGAGGAGATAACTTCATTGAAACCAGCGTGACAGGTGTGTAATCCCCTAGCCATCTCTCTCAACACAGCGGGGAAACCTTAAGGGCCCCTCCCAGCTCTGCCGTAAGGGCCTCTCCCAGCTCTCCCGTGAGCGCGATAGCCAGACCTAGGGAATCAGGATTGGCTCGGGACTAGCGGCGTGGAATTCCGAGCTCCTGATCCCACAAGTGCTGACAATTAAGGTCTCTTACACCACGTACCGGTGGCGTGGCTCCCAGAGGGCAAGAAAATTCGAAGGGGGTCCTCAGCCCCAAGCTCTACAAACTTAGGGTCTGAGGGAGGCAAACAGGGAGAGTGTGCACAGGCGTTCATGAAAACAGGGCTGCCAGGAGTAGAGTTCTGGCTTGTAACCACTATTGTGGTGAGCGTCACAGGTGATCAGGGCATGGCTTGAGGAAGCACAAGAGAAGGCCCTAGGCACTCAGGATTGGAGATCCGCCAAGTCTGGGAGGAAGAGCTGCTGCACAGTGATTGGTTCCCACTTATTCAGAGGAGAAGCTTGGCCCAGTGCACACAGCTCCACCTACTGAAAGAGAAGTTAATTGAACTCTATGACTGCATGTATTATTATTATTTTTTTAATTTATATTTTTTATATTTCTTTCATTTTCATTTTTGTTGTTGTTGTTCTTTAACTTTTTTAATGTTTTTATTTTTTTATTTTTTATTTTATCATTATTATTATTAATATTATTTTAAATTTTAATTTTCATTTTTTAATTATAATTATTATTTAAATTTTTTTTCTTTCTTTATTTTCTTTTTTTTCTTCTGTCTTTTCATTTCTTTTCAATTTTCTTATTCTCCCTTCCTTGAATTCTACCTGTCTACTCTCATTCTTTTAGTGACTTCTTCCCTTCCCTTCTAATATCTTTCCTCCCAAGCATCAAATAAATTTATAAGAGTAAGCAGTAACTCAGCAGTCAAACAAAACAAGAAGTAACATGAGCAGCATAAAAAAGCAAGGAAGAAAAGGAGTACAAACAATGATGGACAGCCTAAATATTCAGAAGGACCTAGAGTCATCAGAAAAATGGTCATATAAAGAACTCAAGAAATACCTTAGACAGATGGAATGGAACCTTAAAGAGGATACGAGACATCAAAACCAAACAGTGAAAGAACACATTGAAAATGAATTACATAAACAGATATAAAAAGAAATTAAGCATCTTAATTAGGAGATAGAGATTATAAAAAAAAATCAAACAATAATTCTAGAAATGAAGGAAATGATAAACCAAATTAAAAACTCAATTGAGAGTATCACTAACAGAGTGGAGCAAGTAGAAGACAGAATGTCAGATAATGAAGACAAAATATATCATCTTGAAAAAAGTCTAGCCAACAAAGAAATGCTGGTAAAAAGTCATGAGAAAAACATCCAAGAGATATGGGATAACATAAGAAAAAAAAAAACTAATGAGTCATCTGGATAGAGGAAGGTACAGAGATTCAAACCAAGGGAATGAGTAACCTGCTGTATGAAATAATTACAGAAAACTTTCCAGAAATAAAAATGGAAACGGATAAAAAAAATTGTAGATGCTTACAGGACACCGAGCACACAAAATCACATTAGACCAATGCCAAGACACATTGTTATGAAGATATCCAATATACAGAACAAAGAGAAAATATTAAAAGCTACAAGAGAAAGGAGGCAGATTACAATCAGGGGTAAACCAAAAATGTTAACAAGAGATTTTTCATCACAGACGCTGAAAGTGAGAAGATCCTGGAACAACGTATTTCAAACACTTAAAAACAATGGATGGCAACCAAGAAATCTGTATTCAGCAAAATTAAGCTTCAGGTAAGACAACGAAATAAAAACATTTCGTGATAAACAAAAGCGAAAAGAACTTGCAGCCAGAAAACCAGCATTGCAAAGCATCTTAAGGAAAACACTACACGAGGAAAAAATGAATATCAACAACAAAAACCATCAGTGGGAAGTGCCTCATTAATGACAGAGGGCGGGGGAAAAGTTAATCATGGATAAACAAACTAAATTAAAAAAAAAAAGATAAATAATCAAAGACGGGTGGCAATACAAACCATATATCAATACTAACTCTAAACTTTAATGGCTTAAACTCTCCAATAAAGTGACATAGGCTTGTAACGTGGATTAAAAAAAACAAATCCAACAATATGTTGCTTCCAGGAGACACATCTGAATGGAAAAGACATACACAGGCTGAATGTGAAAGGTTGGGAAAATTTATACCATGCACACGGTCCTTGTAAGCAAGCAGGGGTGGCCATCCTCATATGGAATAAAATCTACTTCAAGACTAATTTAATCAAAAGGGATAAGGAAGGACATTATATACTGTTGAAAGGAACCATTCACCAACAAGACATAACAATTATCAATATTTATGCAGCAAATAATGGTGCTGCAACATTTATAAAAAAATTCTCCTCAAGTTCAAGAATCAAATAGACCACAACACAATAATTATGGGAGACTTCAACTCACCTCTCTCACCATTGGACAGATCCTCCAAACAAAAGTTGAATAAAGAAAATATAGAATTCAATATCACAATCAATACCCTAGACTTAACTGACATATATAGAATATATCAACCATCATCAAGTGGATATACTTTTTTCTCACCAGCACATGGATCCTTCTCAAAAATAGACCATATATTATGCCATAGGGCAACACTCAGTAAATATAAAGGGGTGGAGATAATACCATAAATTTTTTTCTGATCACAATGGAATGAAACTGGAAACCAATGGTAAAAGAAGGAAGGAAAAATCCTACATCACATGGAAAATGAACAATATGTTACGGAATGATCAATGGGTTACAGAAGACATAAAGGAGGAAATCAAAAAATTCTTAGAGATAAATGAAAATACAGACACAACATATCAGATTCAATGGGACACAATGAAACAAGATTCAAGAGGCAAATTCATCGCCTGGAGGTCATTCCTCAAGAAAAGAAAAAAAAAAACAACAAATAAATGAGCTCTCACTTAATCTCAAAGCCCTAGAAAAGGAAGAGCAAAACAACAGCAAATGTTGCAGAAGGCAAGAAATTATTAAAATCAGAGCGTAAATCACGAAATTGAAACAAAAGAAACTATTAAAAAATTAACAAAACTAATAGTTGGTTCTTCGAAAAAATAAATAAGATGGACAGACCCTTAGCCATGCTAACGAGGAGAAGAAGAGAGAGAACTCAAATTACTAACATACGGGATGAAAAAGGCAATATCACAACAGATGCTACATAAATACAGAAGACAATTAGAAATTATTTTGAAAACCTATATTCCAATAAAATAGAAAATAGTGAAGACATCGATACATTTGTTAAGTCATATGATTTGCCTAGACTGAGTCAGGAGGATACACACAATTTGAACAGACCAATATCAATCGATGAAATAGAAGAGGCAATCAAACTACTACCAACCAAGAAAAGCCCAGGATCGGATGGGTATACAGCGGAGTTTTACAAAACCTTTAAAGAAGAATTAATACCAATACTTTTCAAGTTATTCAGAAAATAGAAAAACAGGGAGCTCTGCCAAATTCATTCTATGAGGCCAACATCACCCTGATTCTGAAACCAGACTAAGACACCTCAATGAAAGAAAACAACAGACCAATATCTCTGATGAACCTAGATGCAAAAATTTTCATTAAAATTCTGGTGATTTGGATACAAAGGCACATCAAAAAAATTGTGCACCATGATCAACTAGGATTCATCCCTGGGATGCAAGGAGGGTTCAATATATGGAAATCAATAAATGTTATTCACAACATCAATAGACTTAAAAATAAGAACCATAAGATGATCTTGATAGATGCAGAAAAACCATTAGAAAAAGTAGAGCATTCCTTTATGTTCAAAACATTAGAAAAACTAGGGATAAAAGGAACATACCTCGACATTGTAAAAGCTATCTATGTTAAGCCTCAGGCTAGCATCATTCTGAATGGAGAAAAATTGAAGGCATTCTTTCTAAAATCTGGAACAAGACAGGGATGTCCTCTATCACCACTTCTATTCAATATAGTTCTCGAAAAACTGGCCAGAGCAATTAGAAAGATGAAAGACATTAAATACATAAAAATAGGAAAAAAAGAACTTAAATTATCACTATTTGAAGATGACATGATTCTATACATAGAAGACCCAAAAGTGTCTACAGAAAAAAACTACTAGAACTAATAAATGAATTCAGCAATGTGGCAGGAAATGAAATCAACATGCATAAATCAAAGGCATTTCTGTATATCAGCGACAAAACTTCTGAAATGAAAATGAGGAAAAACACTGCATTCACAATATCCTCATAAAAAATTAAATACTTGGGAATCAACCTAACAAAAGAGGTGAAAGATTTATACAATGCAAACTACAGAACCCTAAAAAGAGAAGTAGAATAAGATCTTAGAAGATGGAAAAATATACCCTGTTCATGGATAGGCAGAACTAACATCATCAAAATGGCGATATTACTAAAAAGTTGTCTATAGGTTTAATGAAATGCCAATCTAAATCCCAAATGAATTTTTTGTAGAAATAGATAAACCAATCATGAAATTCATATGGAAAAATAAACGACCCAGAATAGCAAAAGCAATTCTAAGCAGGAAGTGTGAATCAGGCGGTATAGAGATACCAGGTTTCAAACTATATTACAGAGCAATAATAACAAAACCAGCATGGTACTGGTACCAAAACAGGCGGGTGGACGAATGGTACAGAATGGAGGACACAGAGACTAATCCAAAAAGCTACAACTATCTTATATTTGATAAAGGAGCTAAAAGCATGCAATGGAGGAAGGATAGCATCTTCAACCAATCGTGTTGGGAAAACTGAAAATCCATATGCAACAAAATGAAACTGAATCCCTTTCTCTCGCCATGCACAAAAGTTAACTCAAAGTGGATCAAGGAGCTAGATTCAAATCAGAGACTCTGCATCTGATAGAAGAAAAATTTGGTTCCGATCTACATATTGTATGGTCAGGCTCCAAATTCCTTAATAGGACACCCATAGCACAAGAGTTAATAACAAGAATCAACAAATGGGAGTTACTTAAACTGAAAATTTTTTTCTCAGAAAGAGAAACAATAAGAGAGGTAAATATGGAGCCTAGATCATGGGAACAAATTTTTACTCCTCACCCTTCAGATGGAGCCCTAATATCCAGAGTACACAAAGTATACAAAGAACTCAAATAATTAGACAATAAGATAACAAATAACCTAATGGGCCAAGGACCTGAACAGACACTTCTCAGAGGAGGACATAGAATCAATCAACAAGTACATGAAAAAATGCTCTCCATTTCTTGCAGTCAGAGAAATGCAAATCAAAACCACCCTAAAATACCATCTCAATCAAGTGAGATTGGCAGCCATTATGAAGTCAAACAACAACAAGTGCTGGCGACGATGTGGGGAAAAGGGTACTCTTGTACATTGCTGATGGGACTGAAACTGGTGCAGCCAATTTGGAAAGCAGTATGGAGATTCCTGGGAAGGCCGGGAATGGAAGCACCATTTGACCCAGCTATTGCCCTTCTCGCACTATTCCCTGAAGACCTTAAAAGAGCGTACTACAGGGATACTGCCAATCGATGTTCATAGCAGCACAATTCACAATTGCTACACTGTGGAACCAACCCAGATTCCCTTCAATAGATGAATGGATAAAAAAAAATGTTTTTTTTTTATATACTATGGAGGATTACACAGCACTAAAAAATGACAAAATAATGGAATTTGCAGGGAAATGCATGGCACTAGAGCAGATTATGCTTAGTGAAGCTAGCCAATCCCAAAAAAACAAATACCAAATGACTTCTTTGATATAATGAGAGCAACTAAGAACAGAGCAGAGAGGAAGAGCATGAAGAAAAGATTAACATTAAGCAGAGACATGAAGTGGGAGGGAAAGGTAGAGAAAAGAGAAATTGCATGGTAATGGAGGGAGACCCTTATTGTTACAAAAAAAATACATATAAGAGGTTGTGAGTGTAATGGAAAAATAAACAATAAGTGAAATGAATTACAGTAGGTAGGGTAGAGAGAGAAAATGGGAAGAGAGCGGAGGGGGGATAGTAGGGCATAGGAAAGGTAGCAGAATACAACAGTAACTAATAAGACATTATGTAAAAATATGGATGTGTAACTGATGTGATTCTGCATTCTATATTTGGAGTAAAAATGGGAGTTCATAACCCACTTGAATCTAATGTATGAAATATGATATGTCAAGAGCTTTGTAATGTTTTGAGCAACCAATAAAAGAAAAAAAAAAGTAGCAATATATATGCCAATCGAAAATCTTCATCAAATATATATAATCCAAAGATCGAAAAATATTCATTTTACTGAACATGGATTTATGTATAATGTTATTCAACTAGGAAGCTCACCCGTAGGTTGAATTTTCAGTTCCAACAGCGTTTAGGAGGAGTGATCTCTTCTCACAATTTTCATCTGCCAATTCAGCCACCTCACATGTGTGTACAAGTGATATCAGGTAGGATTCTATATGTGCATATAAAAATACATGTGCTGAATAGGCTACAGAGAAAGGGAGATAGGGATTCACATATTTGTTAATTTTAAAAACACATCTAGAACTATTTCAACAGAAAATTGACTAGATTTAAAACTCCTACATTATATAATGCAAAAAGCAATTCCAACTATACACCATGCCTCCTCTGAACTGCTTGTATTTCTATTCTTTTTGGATTATTTTTCACCATCATTTTAGGATTATTAGTCAGAGACTAGTAGGGTACAGGTTAGTGTCAGGGATTAAGTATTTCAAATGGAAAATTGGAAAATGAATCCAATGTGTATGTAAATATGTGCTACACAAAAATCTTCCCACTCACATCCAGAACAATGCCTTGACATTACCTTCACCCCAAGTAAGACACAATTAGAGTTGAAAAGTGTAAAAATCTAGGAATACATATATGGAATGGAATATGCTCGGGAGTTCACAACTTTGGAGGTGGTAGAGGAGTTTCCAAAAGTAAAGGACAGGGTAAACACTCCACAAACAAGGAGCTCTGCTGGCCTAAGAATTCTTGGGAAATGGCCTCTGAGGTTGGGATCCTGAAATATATGTTGCTGTCATGAGCTTTAGCTTCCTTCGTAGTGAGACCATCAAAGCTGGGTCTGCATCTATGTGACCGGGAAGAGATGGTTTCTTATATTCCAATGAACATGAGGCAGCAGTGCTCAATTCTCTCTTTGTAGGTAAACTGTGGCCACTGGATTCTAAGTGTCTCCCAGTGGGGACTGTGAAGACATTTGGTCATCCTCCACTTTTCATGGTGTTTTTTGCTGCTGCACTGGGAATTTGGTATTTGCTTCACAAAATATAAGAAGTTCATTTGGGATACAGTGCTGGAGGGAGTTCTGTCACTTGTGGTGGGTCAGGGTCTGCAGGAGAATGCACCAACCAGGCTTCTATCCCACAGAGCTTGCCCCAATAACCATAGTAAACTTATTCTGAACATTGCCCTTAAAACTCTCCATATAACAGGATGCCTTTACATATAAGGGTCTCATGTCTGCACTATATCAGTCACAAGCCATTTGGAAGCCAATGGCAGATCCACATAGCCCCTCCATGATGTTTTTTCACACACCTTCCCACCACTGCTCTAGGCCCACTACTCAGCAGGCTCCAAATTACTGGCATCTCGTGTTCTACATCATTTTCATGAAACCCAGTCAAACAAGGCACTGTCTGGAATACACATGATAAGCAACAGGACATCAAATTTTCTGCAGTTCCACCTGGTCATGGGAATTTAAAAAAATTCATGGTATTTATTTAGCAATTTTTCAAAAATGAAGTTAGAGGCACTGTGGGTCTCAATTCATTCAGGAACCATTAAGTGTTGAGAAAGTTCATTTCAATGAAAGCTCTGGAGAACTCTCAAAGTCAAGGCTTCTCAAAGAGTTACCAAATGGTCACATAAAGCCAGGGCAATTGACGTCTACAATGTGAGGTCCATGTATGTTTTGACTCTCATCTATGGCTGCCAAGTCTTTCAGAATAAAATCATGTGATATCCTGGCTGAGATTCCCAGGCCTCTGTGGAAAGCCACCCTGGGCATAGATCTCAGTTTCCAAGAGTGAGTCTTATGTGTGTCCTCCTAAAATCCCAACACAATTCATGGCAATACTTCTCTGAGGTCAATTCCAGAATGCAGTCTCTAAGGGGAATCACACCAGAGTTCAAACCCAGGTGGACCCAGTCATCCCTTCCAACCGCCACAAAAATTACCACAATTAATTTCAAAACACTCCCACAGGGCCATCATCTTCTTCCATGTAGACACTCATCATAACCTCTAGCTGGAGGTTTCTATGAGACCAAGGTAGTGTCCAAAATAAGCTCACTTACCCTTATTTGCCTAAAATCATGGTGGCCTGGACACTCTTCCTCTGAACCAGGAGTGATCAAATATTCCTGCTGTTAAAGTGTTCCACTTCTCCAATTTCGGCCTACTGGCAGTAGGGTATAGATTCTTTATGTGATTTGGAGTCATGAGAAAATCCAAGCACATATGGGCTAGCCTCTGCAGGGATTTCAAGAACTCATTTGACCCAAAGGATCCCTATTCTCACTTGATGGAGTTCAGGAACCTAAAACAAGAAGGCAAAAATATTCATCCACAATGACTGCTCTTTTGGACATTTTAGTTTTGGAAGAACATGGGATCTTTCTTTAGATCCATCAGGTGCTGAGAATCTAAGCCACAACCTCATACAAGGACAAGAGGCTGATTCAGACACATCCCATTCCAAAGCAATTAAGCAAAGAGCCACAGGTGGGGTCCATTCATTTCCATATGAAAACAGTGTTTTTCAGGCTACACAAAGGGGTGGCCTGAGGCAAAGACCTTTCTGACATTTAGGGTAATAGAAATAGAATTAAGCAAATGGCCCAAAGAAGGGTTTCTCCACTGAGACTTTACTGCACACACTGATATCTGAGTTTTCTGAGATGATCTCATTCCCTTCAGCTATCCAGAACATGGCCATGTCACAGAGCCTTGTGGTGTTACATATCTGGGAAACAAAACCATGAGTCTATTCTGGAGAGTGGCCAGAATTCACGTAGAAAACAGGAACTTTAGAAGATAGTAGATGTTGCCCATCCATAAGGCAAGCTGCAGTGCATTCATCAATTGCGCAGTATGAATTGCGGAACCTTTCAACTAGAGACAACATATCCATTGGTGCATTCTCTTTTCTAATGTCTACAACCATGGATACAGTGGGATACACAGACATAGAAACACTCACAATGTAAAACGACTTACTAGAAACAGTCCACTCCAAACCAAACAAACCACCTTTCCTACCTATTCTCAGAACATGAGAAAAAACCACAAACTCACACCTATAACGGCAAAGGCACTTCCTTCCCCCAAATAGGTCTGTGACTATCCGGAGTCTCTTCTGACTGGTGGGCCATATTATCTTCCCCCAAAATGGCTTGTCCTGTTTCACATCTGGTCTCAATGTCCAACTCCGTGAAGTTGTAAGGAGCCAGCGGTGAGCCACTGCCTGCTTTCTCAGGAAAGGCCCCTCTTCAGAGCTCTGCTGGCATTTGGCCATCCTCACATCAGCAGGTACCAAGAAAGACTGACTATGTCTTTGGGAAAAGCAAACAAGTTAGCCCACTGGGTCTGGAGTGGGACTGGCTCTGGGTGCCTGGCTTCCTGGATCCCAAGTTCAGAGAATTCCATCACCAAGGAAGTGAAGTGAGGTCACTTCTTTCAGGAACTGAATATGGTCACTGCCTTGGTAACCACTTTGTCCTAACAGTTGCTTCCAAGGTTCCCATTAGATAGAGGCTGCCCCAACATCCTGTGACACATTCAGAAGTTAGAATGGTATATCAACCATAGGCACCCTGGAACAGCTCTCCACAGAGGCCTGGTTTGGTCCATCTTCTCTACATTAAGAAGAGAGAGGCTGATTCAGACACATCAATTCATCCTGACCAGGTTGTTTGCATGGAAGATGACTATTGCTCTCTCAGGTCCTACATAGCTGCCTACATATTCTCCAAGGATCATTTCTTCATGGATCTTTGAGGTTCTAAGCAGGTGGAAGATCTTCTACATTTCTATATTGTAAGACCCACTCTGTCGCTGCTCTTAAGTTAGTTATATTGAGGGAACAGTGTATGGTTAGGGTTAATAACATGTTCGATTTGGGTTACGAATCATTCTGGGGGATGAATAATGGTATTGGCAACCTGCGATATTTACAAGAGTATACATGTGAAATATAAGTATGAAAGCAGAAATCTAGGTAAGATTTGAAGCCCAGAAGGGCATTGGGGACTTGAGTGGGATACTTAACTTTGAGTTATGTGCTGCACAGATGTCTCAGATAAATCAATATACACTGGCATCGGACCTTGTACCTTGGATGATTGAATGTTGAAGAGAGCATTCAGTCAAAAACCGATAGTCGGTAGGATTAGGAAGGTAGTTGGTAGATTTAGAAAGAAGAGTGAGCATAGGATTTGGACCAAAAGTTCTTCAGCAATAGGGTTTCGGGTAGAGAGTTTATGTAAATGTCAGCACATGTGAAGAGTCAGTCACAATGATGAACTGGGGAAAACATGTAGGAAAGCAGATATCAATAGAGACATTAGGAAATCAAGCAAAGTATAAAGTGTGTGATAGGGTTAGACATTTTCAACAGGTTTGAAGTTGAATATATAATCTTAGGAAGAAACAAATATGTAGTCACCAATAGGATTGATATTTGAGAGCATTAGGCAACCTGGACATGGATGATTTTAGTAATGGATGCTATCTTTCCATTTAGGCTTTGGTACAATTGTAAGTGTGACCTTTGCTTTTTGTGTCCGGAATATTTCTGTGATAAAATGTGTATGTAGATCAGGTGACATGAGTATTTCTTCCACCATTTCTGAGAGCAATATTTTGAAGATTTATAAATTAGTATGGGGGTACAAATAGGTGTACCCTGTTTCTATTAATATAGACATAATGCATGAATAGACAATACTGTGAATAAATAATATAACTGGATCCACTTTAAATAATGGATTGAATGGATATCTGAAAATATATAAGAAATGTTATATTGATATACAATCATTAATTCCAACCAGTTATATATCTAATGATTATCTTATGGTTATGGTTAATCATGAAGGGTGTGTGAGTTTTTCTTCAAAATTGATTATGGAAATCGAAAACAATATATTTGGAAAAAAGTCTCATGAATAGACCAGTCAAGAAACATAGAGAAATACATGTGTTCTGGAGCAGGAAGTGACTGAAAGTGAAACAAATGCCTATAAATTTGCTAACTAGTGAATGAAATATATATCCTAAGATGTGCATAAACTGAAGAAATAGTAATGTACCAGTGTGGAATAAAAATTAACGTCAAAATACACATCGTGTCCCATAGGAACCAACATGCATTGATGTTCAACTGGGTCAGTTAATGTAGACATATTAGAATTTGTATGCACCTTTCACTGAAGTTAGTTCTCAGTACTAGGAAACAAATATGTATTTCAGGTGTTTGAGTATTTCTAAGAATAATCTTGTGAAAAGTTGATTATTAATCCACATACATGAACATGAATGAATTTAGGGAGTGTATATAAGACACATAATTTTCATATTTTTAAAAATCTGGAGAGTATACACACACACACACACACACACACACACACACACACAAACACAGAAATTAAAAAATAGCAATATATATGCCAATCGAAATTCATCATGAAATATATATCATAAAGATGCAAAAACATTCATTTTACTGAACATGGGTTTATGTATAATGTTGTTCCACTGGGAAGCTCACCCATAGGTTGAATTTTCAGTTCTAACAGCGTTTAGGACGAGTGATCACTTCTCACAATTTGTATCTGCCAAGTCATGTAACTCAAAAGAATGTACGTGTGATACCGTGTAGGATTCTATTTGTGCATATAAAAATACATGTGCTGAATAGGCTCCAGAAAATGGGAGACAGTAATTCACATATTTGTTAACTTTCAAAACACATGGAGAACTATTTCAATTAAAAATTGACTAGATTCATAATACCTACCCTTTATCATGCAAAAGGCAAGTCCAACCCTGAACTGCATGTATTTACGTACTGTTTGGGTTATTTTTCTCCATCATATTAGAATTAGTAGTCAGAGTCTATTAGAATATGGGTTAGTGTCAGGGATTCAGAATTTCGAATGGAAAAATAGGAAAATTAATCCAATGTGTATGCAAATATGTGCTAAAACAAATCTTCTGACTCTCATCCAGAACAATGCCTTGAAATTATCTTCGCCCCAAGTAAGACACAATTAGAGAAGAAAAGTTGCAAAATCTGTGATTACATTTCTGGAATGGAAAATGCTCAGGAGTGCACAAACTTGGAGGTGGTATAGGAGTTTCCAAAAGTAAGAACAGGGTACACACTCCACAAACATGGAGCTCTGCATGCCTAAAACTTTTAGAGAAACTGCCACTGAGGTTGGGCAATGATATATAGGTTTTTGTCAGGAGTTAAGCTTCCTTTGTAGTGATACCCTCAAAGCTGGGTCTGCATCTATGTGACCTGGAGGACAAAGTTTCTTATTTTCCAATGAACACAAGGCAGCACTGCTGAATTCTCTCTTTGTAGATAAACTGTAGCCCCTGGGGGTTTATTTTCTCCCCGTGTGGACTGTGAAACAATTTGGTCATCCTCCACTTTTCGTGGTGTTTCTTGCTGCTGCACTTGGAGTTTGGTACATGCTTCACGAAATACAAGGAGTTCAACTGGGAAACAGTGCTGGAGAGAGTTCTGTCACGTGTGGTGGGTTATGGTCTGCAAGAAAATGCACAAACCAGGCTTCTATCTCTCCAAGATTGCTCCCTTGTCCATATCAACCTGATTCTGAACATTGCCCTGAAACCTCGCCATAGAACAAGATGCCTTTACATATAAGGGTCTGAAGTCTGCACTATGTCAGTCACAAGCCATTTGGAAGCCAATGGCAGATCCACATGGACCCACCATGATATTTTATCACACACCTGCCCACCACTGCTCTACGCCCACTACTCAGCAGGCTACAAATTACTGGCATCTCTGTTCTAAACAATTTTCAGAAAACCCTGTCAATCAAGGAACTGTCTGGTACACTCATAATAAGCAATAGGACATCGAATGTTTCTGGAGTTCCACCTGGTCATGGGAATTTCAAAAATTTCATGGTATTTATCTAGCCATTTTTCAAGGATGACATTGGATGCACTGTGAATTTCAATTATTCAGGAACCATTAAATGTTGAGAAAGCTCAATTCAAAGAAAATTCTGGAGAACTCTCACAGGCAAGGCTTTCCAAAGAGTCGACAAAAGGTCACTTGAAGCCAGGACCATTGAGGTCTACAATGTGAGGTCCTATGTGTTTTGACTCTCAACTATGGCTGCCAAGTCTTTCAGAATAAAATCATGTGATATCCAGGCTGAGATTCCCAGTTCTTTGTGGAAAGCCACCCTGGTCCTAGATCTCAGGTTCCAAGGGCGACTCTCATGCGTGGCCTCCTAAAATCCCAACACAATTCATGGCAATACTTCTCTGAGGTCAGTTTCAGAACTCAGTCTCTAAGGGGAAACACACCAGAGTTCAATGCCTGGTGACCCAGTCATCTCTTCCAACCGCCACACAAATGACCAGAATTAAAACCAAAACACTCACACATGCCCCTCATCTTCTTCCATATAGACACTAATCATAACCTTGGCTGGAAGTTTCCATGAGGCACACAGCCCAAGACAATGTCAAAATAAACTCCCTTGCCCTTCATTTGTCTAAAGTCAGTGTTTCTGGACACTGTTCCTGTGAACCAGGGCTGATCAAAGATGCCTGCCATTAATACTGTTCCGCTTCTCCAATTTGAGGCATAGTGACTGTCAGGTATAGTTTCTTTATGTGATTTGGAGTCATGAGAAAACCCAAGCACCTATGGGCTAGCCTCTGCAGGGCTTGAAGGACTCAGTTGACCCAAAGGATCCCTCTTCTCACTTGATGGAGATCAGGAACCTTACAGAGGAAAGCAAGAGACTTCATCCACAATGATTGCTCTTTTGGCCATTTTGGAATTCGATGCACACATGGGATCTTTCTTTAGATCCATCAGGGCTGAGAATCTGAGCCATGGACTCACACTGCACTAACAGGTGGATTCAGACATATCCCTTTGCAAAGCAATTAAGCAAAGATCCACAGGTGATGCCCATTTATTTCCATTTGAAAACTGATATTTTCAGGCTTTGGAAAGGTGTGGCCTTAGGCAAAGACCTTCCTTACATTCAGGGCAACAGAACAATAGAAAAGCAAATTCCCAAAGCAGAGTTTCTCCACTGAGACTTTCCTGGTCACACTGATATCTGAGTTTTCTGTGATACTCACCATTCCCTTCAGCTATCCAGTACATGGCCATGTCCCAGATTGTGGAGGAGATACATATCTTGAACACAAAACCATGAGCCTATGGGAGAGTGGCCAGAATTCAGGAAGAAATCAGGAATGTAGAAAGGTAGTAGGTGTTGCCCATCTATATGGTAAGCTGCAGTCCATTCATAAATTGGACAAGATGAATGCTGCGAAGATTTCTACTAGACAGGACACATCCTTTGATGCATTCTCTTTTCTATTGTCTACAACCACGGACACAGTGGGATACACAGAATCACTCACCTTCTCAAAGCACTTACTAGAAACAGGCGACTCCAAATTAAACAAACCAACTTTCCTACATATTCTTAGAAGATGAGACAAAATCACTAACACACAAACACACCCAAAAAGGCACCTTCTTTCCCCAAGTAGGTCTGTGACTATCCGGAGCATCCTCTGACTGGTGGACCATACTATGTTCCCCTGAAATGGGCTGTTGTATGTCAGATCTGGTCTCCTTGGCCAAAACTGTGAAGTTGTCAGGAGCCAGCGGTGAGCCACTGCCTGCTTTATCAAAAAAAAAAAGCCCCTCTTCAGAGCTTTCCTGGCATTTGTCCATCTTCAATTCAGTAGTTGCCAAGAAAGACTGACTCTGTCCTTGGTTAATCCAAACATGTGAGACCACTGCAACTGGGACTGGGCCTGCCTCAGGGTGCCTGGCTTCCTGGATCCAAAGTTCAGAGTGTTACATCAACAAGAAAGTGACGTAGGTCACTTCCTCTAGAACTGAATGGGGTCACTGCCTTGGCAACCACTTTGTCCTAACAGTTGCTTCGAAGGGTCCATGAGATGGAGGCTGCCCCTACTTCCTTTGACACTTTCACAAGTTAAAATGGAATATCAACCATAGGCACCCGGGAACAGCTCTCCACACAGGCCTGGTTTGGTCCATCTTCTCTACATTAAGAAGAGAGAGACTGCTTCAGACACATCCCTTCATCCTTACCTGGTTGTTTGTCATGGAAGATGGCTTTTGCTCTCTCAGGTCCTTCATAGCTGCCTATATCTTCTCCAGGGATAATTTCTGCATGGACCTTTGAGGTTCTCTGCAGGTTGAAGATCTCCTACATTCCTGTATTGTAAGACCAACTCTGTCCCTGCTCTTCTATAAAGGTAGATTGAGGGAATCGTGTATGTTTAGGGTTAATAACATGTTTGATTTGGGTTAGGATCATTCTGCTGGATGAATAATGGTA
The DNA here is from genome assembly GCF_048772815.1 of Callospermophilus lateralis. NCBI lineage: Eukaryota > Metazoa > Chordata > Mammalia > Rodentia > Sciuridae > Callospermophilus > Callospermophilus lateralis. The sequence goes on along the minus strand of NW_027511026.1, from coordinate 397,901 downwards.
TTGGAAACCTGCGATATTTATAAGATTATAGAGGTGAAATATATGTATGAAAACAGAAATCTCAGTAAGATTTAAAGCCCAGAAGGTCATTGGGTCCTTGATTGGGATAGTTAGCTTTGAATTATGTTCTGTGCAGATGTCTCAGATAAATCTATACACAATGGCATAGGATCTTGTACCTTAGATGATTGAATGTTGAGGAGAACATCCATTCAAAAAGGGAGAGTTGGTAAGATTACGAAGAGAGTTGGTAAGATTAGAAAAAAGTGTGAGTATAGGATTTGGACAAAAAGTTCTTTAGCAATAGGGTTTTGGGTAGAGAGAAAATGTAAATGTCAGCACATGTGAAGAGTCAATCACAATGATGAACTGGGGAAAATATGTAGGAAAGCAGATATCAATAGAGACATAAGGAAATCAGGCAAAGTATAAAATGAGTGATACCAATAGACATTTTCAACAGGCTTGAGATTGAATATATAATCTTAGGAAGAAACAAATATGTAGTCACCAATAGGATTGACATTTGAGAGCATTAGGCAACCTGGACATGGGTGATTTTCATAATCCATACTCACATTCCATTTAGGCTTTGGTACAATCGTAAGTGTGACTTTGCATTTTGTGGCCAGAATATTACTGTGATAAAATGTATATGTAGATCAGGTGACATGAGTATTTCTACCACCATTTCTTGGAGCAATATTTTGAAGAGGTGTAAATTAGTATTGGGGGTACATAGAGGTGTACCATGTGTGTATGAATATAGACATAATGCATGAATAGACCATACTGCGAATAAATAATACAACTGGTTCAAACTTTAGAAATTGGAATAAATTGATATCTGAAAATACACAGGGAATCATATATTGATATACATACATTCATTCCAACCATTTATACATCCAATGGTAATATTACGGTTGTGGTTCATCATAAAGAGTGTGTGAATTTTGCTTCAAAATTGATTATGGAAATCGAAAGTAATGTGTGTGGAAAGAAGTCTCATGAAATGACCAGTCAAAAACAAAGAGGAATACATATGTTCTGAAGCAGGAAGTGATAGAATGTGTTACAAATTTCTTTAAATTTATGAAGTTGTGGCTGAAATGTATATTCTATGATGTACAAAAACTGAAGAAATAGTAATGTACCAGTGTTGTATAAAAATGAACGTCAAAATACACATCATGTCCCATAGGAATCTACTTGCATTGATGTTAAAGTGGGTCAGTTACTGTAAAAATATAAGGATTTGTTTGCACCATTTACTGAAGTGAGTTTTCAATACTATAAAACAAATATGTATTTCAGATGGATGAATATTTCTGAAAATAATCTTATGAAAAGTTGAATATAAAACCACATACATGAACATGAATGAATTTAGGGAGTGTATAATAAGATACATATATTTCATATTTTGACAAATCTAGAGTGTTTATATATATATATATATATATATATATATATATATATATATATATACAAAATACACACAGAGACATTAAAAAGTAGCAATATATATGCCAATTAAAATTCATTGTGAAATATATATCATCCACAGATCCAAAAATATTAATTTTACTGAACATGGATTTATGTATAATGTTTTTTAACTAAGAAGCTCACTCATATTTTGAATTATCAGTTCCAAAAGCGTTTAGGAGGAGTGATTTCTTCTCACACTTTGTATCTGCCAAGGTAGCCACCTCTCAAGAATACAGGTGTGATACCAGGTAGGATTCTATATGTTCATATAAAAATACATGTGCTGAATTGGCTACAGAAAAAGGGAGACAGGAATTCACATATGTGTTAACTTTAAAAACACATGCAGAACTCTTTCAACAAAAAATTGACAAGATTTACAACTCCAACCCTATATAATGCAAATAGGAAGACCAACTATACACCATGCCTCCTCTGAAGTGCTAGTATTTCTATTCTGTTTGGGTTATTTTTCTCCATTATATTAGAATTAGTAGTCAGAATCTAGTAGGGTATGGGTTAGTGTCAAGGATTCAGTATTTCGAATGGAAAATTGAAAAATGAATCCAATGTGTATGTAAATATGTGCTACACAAAAATCTTCCAACTCTCATTCAGAACAATGCCTTGACAATACCTTCGCCCCAAGTAAGACACAATTAGAGGAGAAGATTTAGAAAACCTGTGAACAAATATCTGGAATGGAATATGCTCAGGAGCCCACAACCTTGGAAGTGGCAGAGGAGTTTCCAAAGGTAAGAGAAAGGGTAAACACTCCACAAACATGGAGGTCTGCTGGCATAGAGACTTCTTGAGAAACTGCCTGTGAGGTTGGGCACTTGAAAAATATGTTGTTGTCAGGAGCTTTAGCTTCCTTTCTAGTGAGACCATAAAAGCTTGGTCTGCATCTATGAGACCTGGAGGACATGCTTTCTTATTTCCCAATGAACATGAGGCAGCAGTGCTAAATTCTCTTTTTAGGTAAACTGTGGCCACTGGGGGCTAAAGGTCTCCCCATGTGCACTGTGAAGCCATATGGTCATCCTCCATTTTCATTGTGTTTCTTCCTGCTGCACTGGGAGTTTGGTATTTGCTTCACGAAATAAAAGGAGTTCAATTGGGTCACAGTGCAAGAGGGAGTTCTGTCATGTGTGGTGGGTCAGGTTCTGCTTGAGGATACAAGAACCAGGATTCTATCCCACAAAGCTTGCCCCCTTGACCATAGCAATCTGATTCTGAACAATGTCCTGAAAACTCTCCATATAACAAGTTGCCTTTACATGGAAGGTTCTGCTGGCTGCACCATGTCAGTCACAAGCCATTTGGATGCCAATGGAAGATCCACATGGCCCCACCACAGATGTTTTATCACATACCTGCCCACCACTGCTCTAGGCCAACTACTCGACAGAGTCCAACTTACTGGCATCTCTGTTCTACACCATTTACATGAAACCCAGTCAATCAAGGCACTGTCTGGTATATTCATGATCAGTAACAGGACATCCAAATGTTCTCCAGTGCCACCTGGTGATGGGAATTTCAAAAATTTTATGGTATTTTTCTAGCCATTTTTCAAGGATGAAGTTGGAGGCACTGTGAGTTTCAATTCTTTCAGGAACCATTAAATTTTTAGGAAGCTAATTTCAATGAAAGCTCTGGAGAACACTCACAGGTAAGGCTTCCCAAAGAGTGGCCAAAAGATCACATGATATTATTCCCATTGAGGTCTACAATGTGAGGTCCATATGAGTTTTGACTCTCAACTCTGGGTGCCAAATCTTTCAGAATAAAATCATGTGGTATCCTGGCTGAGAGGCCTAGTGCTCTGTGGAAAGCCATCCTGGGCCTAGAACTTAGTTTCCAAGGGCGACACTCATGCCTGGCTTCCTTAAATCTCAACACTATTCATGGCAATACTTCTCTGAGGTCAGTTTGAGAACTCAGATTCTAAGGGAATCACACCAGAGTTCAAGAACATGTGGACCAAGTCATCTCTTCCAACCGCCACCCAAATGACCACAATTTAAAACAAAACACTCCAACGTGGCGCTCATCTTTTTCCATATAGACACTCATAATGACCTCTGGCAAAAGTTTTCCATGAGGGGCACAGCCCAAGACCGTGTCCAAAATAAGCTCTCTTGCACCTAATTTGCCTAAAGTCAGGGTGGCCTGGACACCCTTCTTGTGAACCAGGAGAGATCAAATAGGCCTCCCATTAATACTGCTTCGCTTCTTCAATTTGAGGCCAACTGACTGTGGGGTTTGGATTCCTTATGTGAATTGGAGTCTTGAGAAAACCCAAGCAACTATGGGCTAGCCTCTGCAGGGCTTTGAAGAACTCATTTGAACCAAAGGATCCCTATTCTGACTTGATGGAGGTCAGGAAAGTTACAGAAGAGGCGAGAGACTTCATCCACAAGGACTTCTTTTTTGGCCATTTTGGTTTTGGATGTACACATGGGATCTTTCTTTAGATCCATCAGGAGCTGAGAATCTAAGCCACACCCTCACACAAGGCAAATAGGCTGATTCAGACACATCCATTCCAAAGCAATTAAGCAAAGAGCCACAGGTAATGCCCATTCATTTCCATTTGGAAACTGTTTTCTTCAGGCTTCACAAAGTGGTGGACTGAGGAAAAGACCTTCCTGACATTCAGGGCAACAGAAGAATTGGTAAACAAAAGGCCCCAAGCAGGGTTTCTTCACTGAGACTTTCCTGGTCACACTGATATCTGAGTTTTCTTAGATGCTCGCCATTCCCTTCAGCTATTCAGTACATGGTCATGTCACAGAGCTTCAAGGTTGTACATATCTTAAACACAAAACCATGAGCCTATTCTGGAGAGGGGCGAGAATTCAGGAAGAAAACAGGAACTTAAGTAGATAGCAGGTGTTGCACATCAATAAGGCAAGCTGCAGTCCATTCATAAATAGGGCAGGATGAATGCTGGGAAGCTTTCTACTAGATAGGACATATTCATTGATGCATTCTCCTTTCTAATGTCTACAACCACGGACATAGTGGGATACACAGACAAATAGAAACACTCACCTTGTCAAACGACTTAGTAGAAACAGTTCACTCCAAACAAAACAAACCACCTTTCATACCTATTCTCAGAACATGAGACAAAACCACAAACCCACACCCACACCACAAAGGCACCTCCTTCCCCCATGTAGGTCTGTGACTATCCGGAGTGTCCTCTGACTGGTGGGCCATACTATGTTCTCTGGAAATGGCCTGTTCTGTCTCAAATCTGGTCTCCTTGGCCAACTCTGTGAAGTTGTCAGGGGCCAGCGGTGAGCCACTGCCTGCTTTCTCAGGAAATGCCCCTATTCATAGCTTTCCTTGCATTTGGCCATCCTCACATCAGTAGGTTCCAAGAAAGACTGAGTCTGTCCTTGGTAAATCAAAATAAGTTTGACCACTGGGACTTGGACTGGGACTGGCTCTTTGTGCCTGGCTTCCTGGATTCCAAGTTCAGAGAGTTCCATCACCAAGGAAGTTAGGTGAGGTCACTTCCTTTAGGAACGGAATGAGGTCACTGCCTTGGCAACAACTTTGTCCTAACAGTTGCTTCCAAGGTTCCCATGAGAAGGAGGCTGCCCCTACTTACTGTGACACTTTCACAAGTTACAGTGGTATGTCAACCATAGGCATGCAGGAGCAGCTCAACAAATGCCTGCTTTGGTCCATCTTCTATACATTAAGAAGAGAGTGGCTGATTCAGACACATCCCTTCATCCTGAGCAGGTTGTTTGCCATGGAAGACTTTTGCTGTCTCAGGTCCTTCATAGTTGCCTACATCTTCTCCAGGGATCATTTCTGCATGGACCTTTGAGTTTCTCAGCAGGTGGAAGATCCTCTAGATTCCTGTATTTTAAGACCAACTCTGTCCCCACTTTTCTGTAAAATTAGATTGAGAGAACAGTGTATGGTTAGGTTTAATAACATGTTCGATTTGGTTTAGAAAGGAAACTACACGGTTGAGCAAACAGGGTCCTACCGTTAGCAATAATATGAGGATTATAAATGGACCGGCCATGGCAGATAAAAGCATAGTTAACCAGGTTGACTATGTGAACAAAGAATCAAACCTCCCTTCTGGGGCCTCTGTCTCTCTTTGACGCTCTTCAAGTCGTTTTCTTAATTTACTCATAGATTCTTTTACAACTCCAGTATTGTCGGCATAAAAACAACATTCTTCCCTCAATGCAAGCAAAAAGGCAACTTTCTCTCATGAAGAGGAGGTCCAACACTCGCCTGCTCTGTAAAACAACTTCAGAGAGAGAGAGGTTAAAATTCCTGTAAAGCTGTGATGTCGGTTTTTAATGTCTTTAAGCTTTGGTCTATTTCTGCTTCTAATTGTGTCTTTGTTGTGTCTCATGGACTAGGGCAGTTGTTCCTATGCCCACCCCTTCAGCAATTATTATTCCTCATAGGATGGCCAAAGTGAGGGATACAGGTTCCCGGTGGAACCGGGTTGTATGATCCCCTATTTGAACTTTAAATGAACCTACGTCATGATAGAGCACTCTGAAAAACATCTGCATCATTACATAATTAATCACATCTATTGACCATTTTATGTAAACATAAATAATGTTAAAGTGTATAGAATTATACTGTTTTAGGAATGGACAAGAAAATGCACCTAAGATAGCACCAAAGTGAGGAAAACATTCTTATTTGGTTGCATCCGGATTTAGAGGGCATTGCTTCTGTTGTAATCAATTAATCCCCTGAACCCCAAGTTTTGGTAGTTTTAGAATTTGTACCCAACATGTAAGGGAAGGGGCTCAGAAGTTCACAGTCTGCAGAAATTCACAAAAATTAGTTTTTGTTTCTGTTTTTTTTTCCTCTGTTCTGGGCAAATTAACTTTTCAAGGACACCTTGGAAGGGGAGAGCTTTTTTGTCTCTTTTTTTTCTCCCTGCCAGCTGTCACCATGGAGACCAGTTGCTAACTTTTTTATCTTAGAAATGTAGGCATCGCGGTGAAGCCCCAGCTCAAGGCCAGAGGCCTTGTTCACATATTTTGTGAAAAACTGGAAAGGCAGTGTCTAGCTTAGGGGTGGTGATTTTTCCAGCCAGTGGCCAAGTAGAACAGGGCAACACGAAAAGTGGAAGTTTATGTACATTGAACTCTTTCAGAGGAACTCTTTTGCTGAAAGACCTAAAGTAAGCCTTGGTGAAGACTTCTGGAGAAGGTCATTTAAGACATTTCTGTGGACCTGGTACAGAGGGGGAAGACGGGGTAGTCGAGGCTGAGAGCAGCTCCTTGAATCTAAGAATGAGAAAAGAGAGATGTAAAAGAAAAATGGTAAAGGGGTTTGGGATTTTCCTAGAACAAAACTTGAACATTAGAACAGGTAGAGCAGAGGGGAAGATGGGAGTAAATATTCCAAAAAGCCTTTGAGGGACTTTAAATTCTTAGAAACCTCTTTTCAGTGATGACAAAGCAACTTTAAATGCCATTTTCATTACATCGTGGATAGGGGTCTGAGGGCTCTTCTCAGCTGGTTTGAGCTTTGGGTTAGCTTGCTAGAGGACTTGGTGGGACCTAGTGCAGGCCTTGACAGGAAAAGAGAGGAGTGAGTGGGTGAAGGGGTACCTCGGTACCCGCTACCTCAGCAACGGGGCAATGTTCTGAGAACCAGCGGAGGTTTGGGTTTTTGATTTAGTAATTGGAGAGGAGAAATCAGGTTGCTAATATGGGAGTGATAGCAGAGAGTCTAGAGCAGAAGGCTGAGGGTGAGGAACTATTGGAGAAGCATAGTACAGGATGTGAGCAAAAGAGGAAAAAGGATTCCACATAGGGAAATTTCCCCCTTTTGAGAACTTGCCGAAGTTAAAAATGTCACTCAGAATTTGAGGATCTAGAGAACCCTCTGGGGGCCATAGTATTTGGTTGTCTAATTGGTAATATGGCCAATGCTGTGTACTGAATTTGATGAGGAGTTTGGGTTCCACCAGGCAGCCCCTGTATGCTCACATTCCCTTGACTTACACAAGAAGTCGGCTTCTCCCCCACACAACCGTGGCTGTTTGTGGCTTTGATAGTCCGCCAGGCAAACATAGTAATCTAGGCTAGCCAACCTGAATCTGTCTCGCGTGTCCCTGCATCCATAATGTTTGTTTCCATTATCTATGGTACAGAAGAGATTTAATGGAATTTTAGTGGGATCCTCTTCATCAGGGATATCTCAATAGGAAAGACCTATACCGACCTGACAAATGTCTGGGTGGAGAGATGGCCACCAGGTCTCTATGGGGCCTGTATGTGAGATAGACCATACTTCTTGTCTAGTAGGATTTGTGATCAGCCATTGCTGCTGAACGGGGTGATGAGGGTTAGAACTACTGGTGGCCAAGGGGAGAGTCTATAGTCTTATCCACATAGCGAATACGCAATTTGAAATGGTTACCAGTTTTTTCCAGTTTCCAACCAGAGTCTGGACACAGCGAAGGCTTGAGATGAGAGGCATGGATCCAAAAAGTGATTCCGTCTACTTTAACGCTTTAGGTTTTATAAGTAGCACCTGGTATGTTCCTTTCCAGTGGGGTTCCAGGGATGACACCTGATGTTGTCTTATGTAGACGAAGTCTCTTACTTGATATTGATTTAGAGTCCCCTCCTCCCCTGGTTGGTAGGCAGTGGCCAGCTGTTTCCACAGGTATCGCTGAGTTCTTTCAATGACTTTAAGTCTGTCAAGCAAGGGGGTGTGGAAGTGATCGTTAGGCCTTAGAGTTGGGGTTAGGTCCCTTACTGGATGATGGGAATCATAGAGAATTTCATAGGGGGTGAGGTTACACAAAAAAAGAGAGGAAATATTTCTCGCATGAAACAGTGCATAAGGCAGGAGCATAATCCAATCTTTTATGCCGGGCTCTAAGCTTAATTTTGTTAAGGTCTCTTTAATGGTTCTATTTATTTTTTCTACCTGTCCTGAGCTCTGGGGTATATAAGCATAATGTAACTTCAAATTAATCCACAGGGTCCCAGTTAACACCTGACTTACCTGGGCCATGAACACCAGTCCATTATCAGACCCTATTACCTTAGGCAGACCGTATCTTGGAAAAATATCTTTCAGAATCTTCTTGAAAATCATTTGTGCAGTTTTTTTTTTTTTTTTTTTGTGTGTGTGTGTATGTGTGGAAGGCTTCAGTCCATCCTGAAAATGTATCTACAAAGACTAGGAGGTATTTAAGTCCATACCTTGCTGGCTTAATTTCACTATTGTCCACTTCCCAAAATTGTCGTTTTCTGGTTCCTCATAGGTGCTTTCCTCTAGGAAACTGGAAGGGTAAGCATTAACCAATTGACAGACTCGACAGGCTTTTGTTACCCGTTCAGTTATTTTCTTTCGCTGTGAGTCGGTTAGTGGAAAACTCTGTTCTTAATCCTACAGGAATGCCTGCAGTTTCATTGAACCAAGGTGAGTGAGTTGGTGTACATTTTTAACGTAGTTTAGGGCTTTCTGTAATTGCAGCCTGAGCTCAGTGAAGTTGAGGTGTTCAGTGTCAGTGTCCATAGATATTATAAAAAACTTCCTGGTGATAAGGGGTCCATTGGAATTGGGCATCTCCCTCTAACACCGGGTATAAAGGAGCAGCTAAAAACGCAAACCCAGGTATCCATAACCTGCAAAAGCCAGCAGTCCCAAGAAACTCTCTGAGTTGTCTCCTGTTAGATGGGGGTGGTATCTAGGCAATGGTTTGTTTTCTGGGCTCAGTGAGCCATCGTTTACTGCCCCTAAGGAAACAGCCCAGGAAGATTACTTCATGCCAGCAAATTTGGGCCTTTTTGGCCGAAACTCTATACCCGAGTTGAGCAAGCTCATATAATAGTGCTTGGGTCCCAGACTCACAGTTTTCCTTGGTGTTGGCTGCCAGTAGCAGGTCATTCACGTATTGAAGCTGGGTGACTTTGGGCTGCGTAGTTCTGAAATTGCTGAGATCTCTGTGGAGGGCTTCATCAAAGAGAGTGGGGGAGTTTTTGAACCCCAGTGGGAGTCTAGTCCAAGTTAGTTGACCAGACGTTCAGGTTTCTGGGTCTACCCACCCGAAAGCAAACAGCAAATGACTATCTTTATGCAGAGGCAAGCAAAAGAAAGCATCTTTTAAGTCCAGAACAGTATACCATTTCCGCTCAGGGTTCAGAGTGCTAAGCAGATTGTACGGATTAGGTACCGTGGGGTGAATGTCCTGCACTCTGTTGTTGATCTCTCTTAGGTATTTAACAGGGCGATTGTCCCGGTTCCTGGCTTTTTTTTCTAGTAGCAGGGGAGTGTTCATGGCCAATTGACAGGGCCTTAGGACGCCTAAGGTCAGATATTTCTGAATATGGGGCCTTATCTCATCTTTAGCTTTTTTTGCTTAGAGGATATTATTTGACATTAATTGGGGAGGCTGAGGTTTTTAACTCCACTGTTATTGGAAGTTGTTTCACGGCCAGGCCTAACCCAGCAGTTTTTGCCCAGGCATCTGCGTAATCTGTTATCCATTTCTGGCGTAGCTTGCCTGTTTGATCAGTCTTGGGGGGTGTGAAGAGTGGATGTTCATCTTCTACTAATTTAGTTAAAGCCGTGACTATAGGAGTTTATACTAAAGGATTTAGAAATTTCATTTGGTAGCCTTCAGGTTGAAAAGTTATTTAGGCCAAGAGCTTGGTGAGCAGATCTCTGCCCATCAATGGGTCCAGGCATTCCTGGATTACTAGGAAGGAGTGATGGATTTTTCCTTTACCTAGGTCCATGGTCCTCTTAGTAGTCTAAGCCCGATATTTACTGCCATTAGCCCTTTGAACTACAGACCTTTTATTTGATAGAGGGCCCAATGGGGCCTTAAGGGCTTCGTATACTGCTCCTGTATTCATTTCAAAGTTTACTGGGGTCCGCTACACTTCAAAAGTTACCCTGAGCTAGGGGAAGTGATCTGAGCCCCAACTTTCTTAGTCATGCACCAGAGTCACAATGGCTGGCTGGCGTGGCTGTCTCTTTATAGGGCACTTTTTGGCCCAGTGTCCTTTTTTTTTTACAGTAGGCACATTGATCTGAGGCCAGGGGTGGCCTCTGGCATGGCCCCAGGTAACCCTTACTGTCACCTTACGTCTTAATTTCTGGCCTCTTTCTTGTTGTGACAAGGATCTTGGTCAATCACTTAGTCTGTCTTTTGCTTCTCTCATCCTTCCTTTGCTCCCTTTCTTTCTCCCTGTTTCTCTCTTATAGTATACTTTCTCAGCTTCTCTGACTAAATCTCTCTTTTTAAATTTTTTTAATATCCATGGCAGCTTGCCCAATTAAGGCCATTGTTACAGATGAATTTTGATCCGCTGCCTGAGGATCGAAAGGAGTATATCTTTTATATGCCTCCATAATTCTTTCTAGAAACAAAGAGGGAGATTCACCAGGCCTTTGAATAATTTCTCTTACCATGGCCAAATTAGTTAGTCACATAGCAGCCCCTTGGAGACCTGCTATTAGAGCCAGGCAATAATTGGACAGATGCTCTTTATCTTCAAAGGTGTTGGGGTTCCAGTTGGGTTGGTTTAAGGGTAAGCTGGCTTTGATTATGTTGGGAAGTTGTGTTGGTCGCCAATCAGGTCCGAGGATATTTTTTTTTTTAGCTTCTTGGAGGTTTTTCTCTTATTCCTCTGTCATAAAGAAAGTCCCTAGGAGTTGTTGGCAGTTATCCCAAGTAGGCAGGTGTAAAAACGTTGGCGAGTTCTCTGAGTTCTTTTAGCCGGGCCAGCTTCCTCCAGGGAAGGAGGGGCTCTGTGTGCCACGGGACTGTCATCTGGATGGCGCTGGGCCATCCTAGCTTCTTTGAATGGTGGAGAGGCTGAGTCAGCAGCAGGGGAATCACTTAGAGGGTGTTGGCAGTTGGGGGATGAAGGCAGAGGATAAGGAGGGGGAGGAGAGTCCAGTAGAGTCTTGAGACTCAGGGAGAACAGAGGGTACAGGAGGAGGAGCAGAGAGTTAAAGAGATAGAATCATGGGGGAAGGAGTAGGAGTCCGTGCAGGGACAAGGAAAGGCTTCACCCTTGGAGGAGGAGATTTGCAGAGGTCCTAACAAGTTAAGATATATGGCTGTTGATCTGGACGTCTACGTGGCCCCGGCTAAAAGACAATATCTCGAACTTTTCAAATTAGTGCGAAGTAGAAAGATCCTTCTAGGGGCCATCTGACTACAAAGTTGGGTCATTCTGAGACACAGAATCTGCAAGATCCGGCGTTTTACTGAAAAAGAAAGATTCTGAGCCCTTAAGCAGACTTTGGTCTAGTGATCAAGGGTCATGAACAGAGGCATTGAAGTGCTCTGTCCCATAATGAAATATACACAGACAATAAAAGCAATGACACAAGACACAGACAAGACAAGACAATAAAGACAGGCAATGGACGTCCAATACTGAGACCATGACTGAGTAGCCGGCAAAACATGATGGGCTGGCAATACCGAATCCGAAACAAAATATCACTGAATAAAGGAGACTCTTGTTCCTCGATTTCATGAGTTCATCCCCCAGGGACATGGCCTGTGGCTCTGTTACATGTGTGTCAGCCACCATGGGAGAGAGCTCACGCTCTTTACCAATAGCCATTTTGTGAAACCCTAACCTGAATCCTGAAACCAGAAAGAGGGGCCTTATTTATCCCCAGAGGAGCCCGTTGGGGGTCTTTCATCTGCGGCTGCCGGATCTCACTGGGGCCACCAGATGTAAAGATCGGGCGAGGGTGGGTGGAAGAGACCACCAAGAGACTGTCTCATGCAACAGCAAAGGCTTTATTGGGAGTCCGGCATGGAAGGGCTCAGAGCTCACTTGAATAGAGCAGAGAGCCCTGAGAACAGCTTAAGAAGTGCTTATATATTTTCCTTGGAGAGGGCAGGAAGGAAAGTTTATTGATGGGTAAGTGCGAGTGGGCGGTTTGCGTGCAACTGGTTGACCGAGTACATTCTGCAGTTTGGCAGTTGGGGACAGCACATTCTGGGAACAAGAATAGCAAACAGTTCTCAAGATTTCAACAGTGTTTTGTTAAGCATACAGAAAATCAAGAAGTGACAAGTACCTATTTTATTAACCTTTCAATATAAGTATGAAAACAGAAATCTAGGTAAGATTTGAAGCCCAGAAGTTCATTGGGCCCTTGATTGGTATACTTAGCGTTGAATTACATTCTGTAGTGATGTCCCAGAAATATGGATATACAATGACATAGGACCTTATACCTTCTTGGAGGTCAATTCCAAAACACAGACTCTAAGGGGAATCACACCGAAGTTCAAGCCAAGGTGGACCCAATTATCTCTTCCAACCGCCACACAAATGACCACAATTAAAACCAAAACACTCCCACATGGCACTCATCTTCTTCCATATAGACACTCACCATAACTTCTGGCAAGAGGATTCCATGAGAGGTGCAGCACAAGACAGTGTCCCAAATAAGCTCCCTTTCCCCTCATTTGCCAATAGTCAGGGTGGCCTGGACACCCTCCCTGTGAACCAGGAGTTATCAAATATGTCTGCCATTAATTCAGCTCTGTTCTCCAATTTGAGGCCTACTGACTGTGGGTTTTAGATTCTTTATTTGAATTGGATTCATAAGAAAACCCAAGAACCTATGGGCTAGCATCTGCAGGGCTTTGAAGAACTCATTTGACTCAAAGGATCCCTATTCTCACTTGATGTAGGTAAGGAACCTTACAGAAGAATGTGAGGCACTTCATCCACAGTGACTGATTTTTGGCCATTTTGATTTTGGATCCACACATGGGATCGTTCTTTAGATCCATCAGGTGCTGAGAATCTAAGCCACAGGCTCACACAGGACCAAGAGGCTGATTCAGACACATCCCTTTACAAAGCAATTAAGCAAAGAGCCACAGGTGGTGCCCATTCATTTCCGTTTGAAAACTGTTTTCTTCAGGATTCACAAAGGCGTGGCCTCAGGCAAAGAACTTACTGACATTCAGGGCAACAGAAAAATAGGCAATCAAAAGGCCCATTGCAGGGGTTCTCCACTGAGACTTTCCTGGTCACATCGATATCTGAGTTTTCTGAGATGCTTGCCAATCCCTTCAGCTATCCAGTACATGTCCATGTCACAGTGCTTGGAGGTGGTACATATCGTGGACTCAAAAGCATGAGCCTATTTTGGAGAGTGGCTAGATTTCAGGAAGAAAACAGGAACTTAGGAAGATAGCAGGTGTTGCCCATCGATATGGCAAGCCCTAGTGCATTCATAAATTGGGCAGGATGAATGCTGGGAAACTTTCTACTAGACAGGAAACATCCATTGATGCATTCTCTTTTTCTAATGTCTACAACCACGGACACAGTGGGATACACAGACATAGAAACACTCGCCTTGTCAAACAACTTACTAGAAACAGTTCACTCCAAACCAAACAAACCGACTTTCCTACCTCTTCTCAGAACATGGGGCAAAACCACAAACACACATCCACACCCAAAAAGGCACCTCCTTCCCCCAAATAGGTCTCTCACTATCCGGAGTGTCCTCTGACTGCTGGGCCATACTATGTTCCCCAGATATGGCCTATCCTGTCTCAGATCTGGTCTCCATATCCAACTATGTGAAGTGGTCAGGAGCCAGCTGTGAGCCACTACCTCCTTTTTTAGGAAAGGCCCCTCTTCAGAGTACTCCTGGCATTTGGCCATCCTCACATCAGTAGGTACCAAGAAAGACTGACTCTGTCCTTGTTAAATTGAAGCAAGTGAGACCACTAGGACTGGGACTGGGACTGACTCTGTGTGCCTGGCTTCCTGCATCCCAAGTTCAGAGAGTTCCATTACCAAGGAAGTGAGGTGAGGTTGCATCCTTCAGGAACTGAATGAGGTCACTGCCTTGGCAACCACTTTTTCCAAACAGTTGCTTTCAAGCGTACCATGAGAAGGAGGCTTACCCTACTTTCTGTGGCACTTTCACAAATTAGAATGGTATATCAACCATAGGCACCAAGAAACAGCTCTCCACACAGGCCTGATTTGGTCCATCTTCTCTATATTAGGAAGAGAGCCTTTAGTCCGGGGAGCACTGCAGTGAACCTTTGCACTAAAACTATTAGCAAGCACCTGGTGGAGGAGTCCTCCATAGGTAAGTGGGGCTTTTATAACATCTGATATCCGGTTAAGGGAGATCTCTTCTGATGACAGAGATGTGGCCTGGGGAGGCTCACATATACTCCTTTCCAGGAGAGTAACCAGAATTGTTCTGTCCTCTGTTCTGTTCTGTAGGGAATTCCTCTGGAACTGCAGAGAGGGGCCGACGGGCACGCATGCACTCCTACCCTGGAGCTATAGCAAGATGTTGCACTGTTCCACTGTTTTTCTGTTTAGGCGCATGGTTTCTGTTTTTTGTGTTTTGTTTTGTGTTCTATTTTTTTGATTGTTTGTTTGTTTTTGTTCATTTTGTTGTGTGATTTCAGTGGTAAAAACTTAAGGATTTTGGACGTAAAAATAGGTAATAAAGAGAGTAACCCTGACACCCCTTTGGACTGTGTTTTAGGGAACTGCGATGAACTTTACTCGCCTTTGTTAAGCAGGATGATAGAAGCTCCTAGCTGGCTGCCTGGAGCACACCCATTGCAGAGGGCAATGCTTGCTGGGGACCTAAGAACTGAGCATCTCCCAGGTTAACAAGTGAAACTCCTTTAAAACCCCTTGTCACTCCAGATCAAGAGAGTCACAACCTTTGGCAGAGTCCCCTGTGTTTCTCCTTTGTTCGCAAAGCAATAAACCTCAGTTTTTTTTTTTCTCAAAACTCAGTCCTCATTATTAAATTGGTATTAATTGGCGTCAAGTTGAGGAATCGAACTTTAATTTACAAATTTGGTACCCGCCCTCCACCCCGGAACTTTGTGAGAGCTGTCTACTGAAATATTAGGAGATGAAGCATGCTTGGTGTGGAACTGAACAAGAGGAGCTAATCCTGTAAGTAAAAGGAGGGACTGAGGGACTCCCAGCAGCTGCCAAAGCCCTGTTGATTCAGGGAATTACCTCCTTCCTCCCCGCACTGTAAGAATTATGCCACCTCTGTCTTGTTAAAAAAGAGAAAAAAAAAAGGGGACACTAAATGCAGTGAAGTCACCATGGAGACACTTTATTTTACATTTCAGGTTTCCCCTCTGTTAAAACATGTGGTCCCCCCCCTGTGGATATCTATGGTGCACACTGGTGTAGGAGATTTTTCTCTTATCTGCTCTGGTTTAAACGGTTCTCTCTGACAGCCATAGTCTGAACCTCCTTTCTGTCTGTCTTGTGTCTTTGTATCTGGCCCTTTAAGACATGTGCAATAATGTGTTGATATTATAAACTGTTTCTTGGGAATGATCTTAGCTGAATGTGTGTCTAAATGATGATGTTTTATTTTAACAATCTGGTATCTGAATGGGTTTTTGAAGCATTGCAGAATCTTGCAGTTAAAAGTCGGGTTTAGGTAATTGTTTAGTTTATGATTTCAGATAATTCATGCCAGAGAACTTAAATACTTAGTATGGAAAACTGAAGAACTCTACTTCCAAGTTGGCAAGTAAATTCCCAATCATACAGTCTTTTTTTCACCAATTTTGAATTGGATAGCCTCGGAAAATGTCACTGTGTGTACCACTGCATTAATTTGCACAAGGATAGTAAATCATAGAATGGTATCTGTTGACAAAACAAGATGTAAAGATATAAAATTTTGTGAATTGTATCTTAAATTTGTATCATAATTTTCAACATCCGAACCTCAAAATTATGGTTAAAATGCCTTAGGCCTGAGGTGTCTGCTCAGAATACCAGTTTTTCCTGCTCCTTCCAGACCTCAGCCATGATTTATATTGAAATGTAAATGAAAGAAGCCTGAAAGCTTAGTAGGAGACTGATTTGAGGCCTAAGGGAAAAAAAAGGTAAATTGTATGGTATTTACTAATTACTAGCCAGTCACTTTTTCTAGGACTCTTTTTTTTTTCCTTAGATACTTTTTTTTTTTGAGCTCATGATTTTGAGCATACAGACCTAGGTTAATGTTTTTCAGATCAGTTCTATCTTTGACCAA
Source organism: Callospermophilus lateralis (assembly GCF_048772815.1). Lineage (NCBI taxonomy): Eukaryota > Metazoa > Chordata > Mammalia > Rodentia > Sciuridae > Callospermophilus > Callospermophilus lateralis. Next base: position 381,326 of record NW_027511026.1, on the reverse strand, counting down.
CTGTAGACTTTTTGAAACATTGCAATGGAGATTTCACCTGAGAAAAGCTACAAGGCCTTTACTATTATTATGTGTGCACACTTTTGTTATGTGTTGTATGTCTACATATACATATGTCCGTATATCATATATATGATACACAAATTAACATATACAAGGAGCGCTCATAAAAAAGCGCTCATTAAAACAAATTTAAATAGGAGATCCAAAGATCTTTAATTCATGTGATTTAAATGTTTCAATTTAAATTGGATAAACAGATAAAAATCAATGTCTTTAAATTTAAGCTTACAATTTTTTTAGGTGTTCAAAAATCTAATAAAATATTAATATCTACAAAATGTCTAATATGCCTTGGTTCTAGGACCTTTCCTTCAACATAAAAATGGTTTACACTGTCAATACATTTCTCTAGTATTTTGATAAATAAGTAAAGTAAATTTGATATGGGATTGCTCATTCATGAGTACTTTTCTTAGATATCTGATTGATTTACTAAGGTCTGAATAAGTTCTTATTAAAGTCTGTATAAGAATATAAAAATAAGTCATGTGTTAATGAGACAAAAATTTCTTAAAACATAAGTTTACCCATAACGTTGTATTTATTAAGTTTTATTTTCTCCAGAGCAAGCAACCATAAAAATTAAACAACTGATTAAATAAGAACTGTTATTTTAGAGCACTGTACTGCCATTGCTTTAAAAGCTAAACTTGGTTAATGTAGAAACATCAATGTAATTGTGATGCTATCAATGTTTTCATATCTTATAGGTATGCAAGTCTGTAAGGTAGAAACTTTAAAAGAGCATTATATCAAGCTGGTGCTCTGAAGTTGTATGGTAAAAAATATATTGGGGATTTATTTACCTGTTATCAATAAGATATGTAAACTTTTATGTTACTTTTTACATTGGGGAAAAATTTAAATGTATTTTTTAGTTAATGAGAGCCTAATCGATGTAAAGGTTAAAAACTTTCAGCCTTTCTTTAATTCATGTTTTAAATGTGATATCATATGGTGTTAGCTAATGTTCATGTGACCTCAAACAATTTATGTAAACTTTGTCAAATGATATTTAAAAATAAGGATTAGCTTTAGAACTAAAATACTTAAGATTTATAAAGAGCCCTGCCTTAGCTGAGATAAGGCTCTGTGTCCCATCTTACTACATGTGAGAATGACTACGAAACCAGTAGGTTAGATAATATTTCTTTAAAGTTATGTTAAAAAGTTGGTTTTTTTTAAGGTCAATATTCCTAGGATCTCAAACAGGGGATATAATGTATAACTCAGACAAAAAATTCAGGGTAGCTGTTACACAAGCTAAGTATTTTTACTTTTGTTAATTTTATTTTGAAATTTTCTTATAAGTGATCTAAAGATTCTCTGTTACTGTTTTACAAACGTGTTGCTTTAAGAACACAACATGGGTTTATTCAATATAATAAGTCATTACTTACAATACAGACAGAATAATACAGATAACAATTAATAAAAAGATAATTATATAGTTATAGACATTAAAGCCCAGTACTCTTAATATAAGGCTGTTAAAATTTATTTGCTGGATGTTTAAGATTAGGATTTAAAATTAAAGTTAAATGAAAAGAGCCAAGAAAACCAATATTTGGCTTTTGCCCTATGAGTCAGTCTGAATCCAGGGAACAGGGGACTTCTCTAAAGAGCTTTGAAACTCTGAGCCACATAACCTCCACCTGATCAGGGAGATTAATGAGACCACTGGAGAACAGAAAGCCAATCAGTGTATTTGTTACGAAGAGGAGAGTCATCAAAGAAAGGAGACATCCCTGATGCTTCCGAGGGAAGCCAAATGGTCAAGCAAGATCTGGACCCACCTAGCGCAAATGGCACTAGCAGAACTGAGAATCTGCTCTCAAGTTTCCCCAGAATTGACTCCCATAAAAGGTCAGCTGACTGTTAACAATAGATGGAAACAAAAGTCAGTTTGACTGCTTCATCTTAAACACTTAGCAAAGACAGTTAAGAACAAAATACATCCATTCCTGGGCATTTTAAATTATAATAATAATAATAATAATAATAATAATAATAATAATAATAATAATAATAATATAATGTTAAGGTATGCACTTTATGTTTGCCTCCCAAAATAAGTAAGACTGGTGGCTACAAAGAAGAATTCTCAGACAGGAATGCCTGATACTTATAAAAAGAGACTATCAAGAAGACCTGCCACAGGGAGAAGTTTTCAGATTAAGGCCTACAGATATTCCTAACCTACACAGGTTGGCTTGGTGTTTGCTAGTACAATTATCCAGCCCTGAGTAACAGAATTAAAGGTTTCTCAAAGAGACACAGAGGTCATACTAGTAACAGGATTTTACAAGATCAGATGACATTAAATTATTAAACTGTATCTTATGGGGAGGGACAAGTGTAACAGTAAAAGTTAAATATTAAATTGACAGTCCTGATAACTGGGGATATTAAAGACTGGTGAGGGAACTTCTATACAGTGACATGTTCCAGGTGCTGCAACATTTATTCAGTACTCATGGTTTTTGTTTCTCTCATAGAAGAACCCATCCCCAGATGACTTTACAACCTGTTCTTCCCCAATCAGACTTCAAACCGAACTGACTTCTAAAAGGCAACTCATGTCCCTCAACTGACTTCTAAAAGGCAACTCATGTCCCTCATCCCATGCCCACTCACGTCACCCTGTCTCAGGTCAGAAGAAGAAAAAATGAGTGACACCACTCTTCTTATAACAATGGAGAGAAAGATAAATAGACTATCAATATAAGTAATTAATTAAGTCAGGTAAAATCAGGGAGATCGGTTTTGGGTGAGTTCTAAAAATTTGGAGACTCTTACCTGAGGGATTAAAATTTCCTCAGTGCTCTTCCCGTAATCTATCAAAGATTTGAAAGGGACACAAAGAAAAGGCGGGAATGATAGACCCAACCTGATCTTTAATTTAAATTGGGAGCCATCTTGCCAAAAAGCCATGAAAAGATAATTTTGGCTTTACCATAAATTACTTCAAATTCTAAACCTGCTTGGAATGCCTGCCCACGCCTTGAACTCACCCATGCCCGGCTCTCTGACCAGATAGCAGCTCTCTCTGAAACTTTAGTGACACATCATAAATATTTGCCTTCTCTGGCCAGACAACAACCCTCTCTGAGGCTCTAATGGTCTTCATGAACTCTGATGTAGAGACAGCAAAAAAAATGTAGACCGCCATTAGTGTGATGTTTGTCAGAGTTCTGTTATCTGTAAACCCCCTTTTGTGTAATTTTCTGGGCTATTAAGCTGCCTGTAGGAAAGCTGGGGTTGCTGTCTTTTTCCCGCCGTTTTGTGAGGGAGAGGTAGCACAGCCAGTGGAAATAATAAGCTTAATTTAATTTGATTTTAATTAGAGTCAGTGGTCTTTTCTTGTGTCCTGGTCTAACAGGTAAACACTCCAAAAACATGGAGCTCTGCCAGCCTAAACACTTCTTGAGAAACTTCCTCTGAGTTTGGGCACTTGAAATATATGTTGTTGTAAGGAGCTTTAGCTTCCTTTCTAGTGATACCATCAAAGCTGAGTCTTCATCTATGTGACCTGGAGGACATGGTTTCTTGTATTCTAATGAACATGAGGCAGCAGTGCTGAATTTTCTCTTTGTAGGTAAACTGTGGCCACTGGATACTAAGTGTCTCCCCGTTTGGACTGTGAAGCCATTTGGTAATCCTCCACTTTTTGTGGTGTTTCTTGCTGCTGTACTGGGAGTTTGGTATATGCTTTATGAAATACAACGAGTTCAACTGAAACCCAGTGTTGAAGAAAGTTCTGTCACTTGTGGTGGGTCAGGGTCTGAAGGAGAATGCACCAACCAGGCTTTTATCTCACAGAGCTTGCCCCCTTGTCCATAGAAATCTGACTCTGAACTTAGCCCAGAAACCTCTCCATATAAAATGATGCCTTTACATAGAAGGGTCTGCTGGCTGCACCATGTCAGTCACAAACCATTTGGAAGGCAATGGCAAATCCTCATGGCCACACCACAGATGTATTATCACACACCCACCCACCACTGCAATAGGCCCACTTCTCAGCAGGCTCCAACTTACTGGCATCTTTGTTCTACACCATTTTCATGAAACCCGGTCAATCATGGCATTCTCTGGTACACTCATGATCAGCAACAAGACATCTAAAGGTTCTCCAGTGCCACCTGGTTAAGGGAATTTCAAAGATTTCATTGTATTTATCTAGCCATTTTTCATGGATGAAGTTGGAGGCACTGTGGGTTTCAGTTCATTCAGGAAATATTAAATGGTGAGGAAGCTATTTTCAATGAATTCTCTGGAGAAATCTCACAGGCAAGACTTCCCATAGAGTGGTCAAAAGGTCACATGAAGCCAGGCCCATTGAGGTCTTTAATGTGACGTCCATGGGTGTTCTGACTGTCAACAATGGCTGCCAAATCTTTCAGAATAAAATCATGTGATATTCTAGCTGATATTCCGAGGCTCTGTGGAAAGCCACCCTTGTATTTGATCTCAGTTTCCAAGGGAGAATCCCATGCGTGGCCTCCTAAAATCTGAACACAGTTTATGGCAATATTTCTCTGAGATCAGTTCGAGAACTCAGACTATAAGTGGAATCACACCAGAGTTCAAGCCCAGATAGACCCAGTCATCACTTCCAACCACCAAACAAATGACCACAATTAAAACCAAAGCACTCCCACAAGGCCCTCATCTTCTTCCATATAGACACTCATCATAACCTGTGGCTGGAGGTTTCCATGAGGGGCTCAGCCCAAGACAGTGTACAAAATAACCTCCCTTGCCCGTCATTTGCCTAAAGTCAGGGTTGCCTGGACACCCTTTCTGAGAACCAGGAGTTATCAAATGAGCCTGTCGTAAATACTGCTCTGATTCTCCAATTTGAGGCCTACTGACTCTCGGGTATAGATTCTTTATGTGAATTGGAATCATGAGAAAACCCAAGCACCTATGGGCTATCCTCTGCAGGGTTTGAAGAACTCATTTGACAAAAAGGATCCCTATTTTCACTTGATGGAGATCAGTAATCTTACAGAGAAAGGCGAGAGACTTCGTCCACAATGACTGCTTTTTTGGCCATTTTGGTTTTGGAAGCACACATGTAATTGTTCGTTAGATGCATCAGGTGCTGAAAATCTATTCAACAACCTCAAACATGGCCAAGAGTCTGATGCAGACACATCCCTTTCCAAAGCAATTAAGCAAAGATCTACAGGTGATGCCCATTAATTTCCATTGAAAACCGTTTTCTTCAGGCTTCAAAAAGGGGTGGCATGAGGCAAAGACCTTTCTGACATTCAGGGCAACAGAACAATAGGTAAGCAAATGGCCCAAGGCAGGGTTTCTAAAATGATATCTGAGTTTTCTGAGATGATCCCATTCCCTTCAGCTATCCAGTACATAGCCATGTCACAGAGCTTGGAGGTGGTTCATGTCTTGGAAACAAAACCATGAGCCTATTCTGGAGAGTGGCCAGAATTCAAGAAGAAAACAGGAATTTAGGAAGACAGTGGTTGTTGCCCATCCATTAGGCAAGACAAAATCCATTCATAAATTGGGCAGGATGAATGTTGTGAAGCTTTCTTCTATTCAGGACACATCCATTGATGCATTCTCTTTTCTAATGTCTACAACCACGGACACAGTGGGATAAACAGACATAGAAACACTCGCATTGTCAAAAGACTTACTAGAAACAGTCCACTCCAATCCTAACAAACCGACTTTCCTACCTATTCTCAGATCATGAGACAAAACCACAAACTCACACCCACACCCAAAAAGTCACCTCCTTCCCCCAAGTAGGTCTATGACTATCCGGAGTGTCCTCTGACTGATGGGCCATAGTATGTTTCTCCAAAATGGACTGTCCTATGTCAGATGTGGACTCCTTGGCCAACACTGTGAAGTTGTAAGGTGCCAGTGGTGAGACACTACCTGCTTACTCAGGAAAGGCCCCTCTTCACACCTTCCTGGCATTTGGCCATCCTCACATCAGTAGTTACCAAGAAAGACTCATTCTGTCCTTGGTAAATCCAAACATGTGAGGCCACTGGGACTGGGACTGGGACTGCCTCTGGGTGCCTGTCTTCCTGGATCCCTAGTTCAGAGAGTTCCATCACCAAGAAAGTGATGTAGGTCACTTCCTTCAGGAACTGAATGAGGTCACTGCCTTGGCAACCACTTTGTCCTAATAGTTGCTTCCAAGTGTCCCAATTGATGGAGGCTGCCCCTACTTCCTGTGACACTTTCACAAGTTTGAATGGTATATCAAACATAGGCACCCGGGAACAGCTCTCCACACAGGCCTGGTATTGTCCATCTTCTCTACATTAAGAAAAGAGAGACTGCTTCAGACACACCCCTTCATCCTGACCAGGTTGTTTGTCGTGGAAGATGACTTTTGCTCTCTCAGGTCCTTCATAGCTTCCTATAGCTTCCCCAGGGTTCATTTCTGCATGGACCTTTTCATTTCTCAGCAGGTGGAAGATTTCTTACATTCCTGTATTGTAAGACCAACTCTGTCCCTGCTTTTCTGTAAAGATAGATTGAGGGAACAGAGTATGGTTAGGGTTAATAACATGTTTGATTTGGCTTAGGAATCATTCTGCTGGATGAATAATGTTATTGGGAACCTGCAATATTTATTAGAATATATAGAGGGGAAATATATTTATGAAAACAGAAATCTATGTAAGATTTGAAGCCCAGAAGGGCTTTGGATCCTTGATTGGGATACTTAGGTTTGAATTAAGTTCTGCACATGTGTCTCAGATAAATCTATACACAATGGCATAGGACCTTGTACCTTGGATGATTGAATGTCAAAGAGAACATCCAGTCAAAAAAGGATAGTTGGTAGGATTAGGAAGATAGTTGGTAGGATTGGGAAAAAGAGTGAGTATATGATTTGGACAAAAAGTTCTTTAGCAATAGGGTTTTGGGTAGAGAGAAAATGTAAATGTCAGCACATGTGAAGAGTCAGTCACAATGATGAACTGGGGAAAATATGTAGGAAAGCAGATATCAATAGAGACATTAGAAAATCAGCAAATGATAAAGTGATTGATAGGATTAGACATTTTCGACAGGCTTGAGTTTGAATAAATAATCTTAGGAAGAAACAAATATGTAGTCACCAATAGGATTGACATTTGAGAGCATTAGGCAACCTGGACATGGGTGATTTTCATAATCCATACTCATATTCCATTTAGGCTTTGGTACAGTCGTAAGTGTGACTTTGCATTTTTTGGCCAGAATATTACTGTGATAAAATGTATATGTAGATCAGGTGACAAGAGTATTTGTTGCACCATTTCTGAGAGCAATATTTTGAAGAGATATAAATTAGTATTGGGGGCACAAATAGGTGTGCAATGTGTGTATGAATATAGAGAGAATGCATGAATAGACCATACTGTGAATAAATAATATAACTGTTTCCAAATTTAGAAATTGGAATAAATTGATATCCCAAAATACACAGGAAATCTTATATTGATATACATACATTCATTCCAACCAGTTATATATCTAATGGTAATATTAGGGTTGTAGTTTATCATAAAATGTGTGTGAGTTTTGCTTCAAAATTGATTATGGAAATCGAAAATAATATGTTTGGAAAGAAGTCTCATGAAATAACCAGTCAAAAACAAGGAGGAATACATGTGTTCTGAAGCAGGAAGTGATTGAATGTGTTACAAATGTCTTTCAATTTGTGAACTTGTGGATGAAATGTATATTCTACGATGTATAAAAACTGAAGAAATAGTAATGTACCAGTGTTGAATTAAAATGAACATCAAAATACACATCATGTCCCATAGAAATCTACTTTCATTGATGTTAAATTGGGTCAGTTACTGTAGAAATATAAGGCTTTGTTTGCACCATTCACTGAAGTGAGTTTTCAGTACTAGGAAACAAATATGTATTTCAGGTGGATGAATATTTCTAAAAACAATCTTATGAAAAGTTGATTATAAAAGCACATACATGAACATCAGTGAATTATTTAGGGAGTGTATAATAAGACACATATATTTCATATTTTGAAAATATATATATCACACAGATACATTAGAAAGTAGCAATATATATGCCAATCAAAATTCATCATGAAATATATATCATTCACAGATCCAAAAATATTAATTTTACTGAACATGGATTTATGTATAATGTTTTTCAAATAAGAAGCTCACTCATAGTTTGAATTTTCAGTTCCAAAAACATTTAGGAGGAGTCATCTCTTCTCATACTTTGTATCTCCCAAGTTAGCCACCTCACAAAAATGTACGTGTGATACCAGGTAGGATTTTATATGTGCATATAAAAATACATGTGCTGAATTGGCTACAGAAAAAGGGAGACAGAAATTCACATATGTGTTAACTTTAAAAACACATGGAGAACTATTTCAACAAAAAATTAACAAGATTTATAACTCTTACCCTATATCATGCAAAAGGCAAGACCAAATATACGCCATGCCTCCTCTCAACCGCTTGTATTTCTATTCTGTTTGGGTTATTTTTCTCCATCATATTAGGATTAGTAGTCAGAGTCTAGTAGGGTATGTGTTAGTGTCAGGGATTCAGTATTTTGAATGGAAAATTGAAAAATGAATGCAATGTGTATGTAAATATGTGCTACACCAAAATCTTCCCACTCTCATCCAGAACAATGCCTTGACAACACCTACGGCCCAAGTATGACACAATCAGAGGAGAAAAGTTAGAAAATCCGTGAATACATATCTAGAATGGAATATGATCAGAAGCTCACAACCTTGGAAGTGGTAGAGGAGTTTCCAAAAGTAAGGGACAGGGTAAACCCTCCAAAAACTTGGAGGTCTGCTGGCCTAGAGACTTCTTGAGAAACTGCCTGTGAGGTTGGGCACTTGAAATATATGTTGTTGTCAGGAGTTTTAGCTTTTTTTCTAGTGAGACCATAAAACCTGGGTCTGCATCAATGTGACCTGGAGGACATGGTTTCTTATTTTCCAATGAACATGAGACAGCAGTGCTGAATTTTCCATTGTAGGTAAACTGTGGCCCCTGGGGGCTGAATGTCTCCCTGTGTGGACTTTGAATCCATATAGTCATTCTCTATTTTCATGGTGTTTCTTGCTGTTGCACTGGGAGTTTGGTATTTGCTTCATGAAATACAAGGAGTTCAACGGGGACACAGTGCAGGAGGGATTTCTGTCACGTGTGGCGTGTCAGGGTCTGCAGGAGAATACAAGAACCAGGCCTCTATCCCACATAGCTTGCCCCCTTGACCATAGCAACCTGATTCTGAACAATGTCCTGAAACCTCTCTATGTAACAAGGTGCCTTTACATATAAGGGTCTGCTGGCTTCACCATGTCAGTCACAAGCCATTTGGAATCCAATGAAAGATCTAAATGGCCCCACCACAGATGTTTTATCACACACCTGCCCACCATTGCTCTAGGCCCACTACTCAGCAGGATCCAACTTTCTGGCATCTCTGTTAAACACCGTTTTCATGAAAACCAGTCAATCAAGGCACTGTCTGGTATACTCATTGTTGGGAAAAGTATAAACGGCAGCCATACCCCAGAGAAAAACCCCAACATGGTGCCTAAGGACTTCTTCTTCCTACCTTCTTTTTTCTGCAGTGGTGCCAAATGTTCCCACCCGTGTGAACTCTCCCGCTGGCGCCAATTTGAAATCTCGCTGGTGGGGAACCTTAGCCCCAATAAGAACTAATTCCTGGGCTCCAGAGCTGATATCTGAAAGAACTTACCAATAAACGGTTTGCCTGCCATTTATCTAAGCCCTTCCATCTTTCCCTTAGTTCTATATTAGCACACAGCTTTTTGCAATAAAATTGGAATTCTCCCAGCGAAGTGCCTTTGCGTGGGAAGTTCTTTCATTCTGGTGCCCCATGTGAGGATACGGGTGAGCTCTTTCTAACAAGAGCCCCGTCCCCTGCTCCCCTGGAGACACTCCGCCATGGTCCGCTCTTTTCAGACGCCGGCTTCCTGCACCCACCACAGATCTGATATATGTAAGCCTCCCCTGACCCTGGCTCTGCAACTCCCTTCGGGCTACCACTGGTTTTGTGACCTTGATCTTCCAGCACACTCTCGACGCCCTGTAGGGGGCAGGAAATTCCTGCCACTAAGACCTTTACTGGTCGCAGTGGACCCTCTGGTGATCCGTTTTCCTTTGGGGCGTGAGGCTTCTGAGTTTACACAAGAGGCTCTGTGGTTTTTTCTCCTCTGCTGCCGCTGCCTCTGCTGGCTAGAGTTGCTGTTTGCTGCAGGGCTGCTGTGTCTGGCTGAAGCTGCCTCTCTGCTCGGGGAAAACTGAACTCCCGTCCTGGAACTTCATTCTGCCGGAACCGGAGTTCTGTTTTCATTACTGACTTTTTCCGCTGCGTTCAAAAACTTTCCTGACGTCAGGTTGCCCGTGGCTCCAAACCCATTGGGTCTCACAGATCGCACTTCACTGGTGACGCCCAGGTAGTGCCCTCTGTATTTCCTCATGACGGCTGGTCATTTTGGGGACGCCCACCTGACCCCCGTTCGCCCTGAGCTTCCTGAAAGCCGTTGCAGCCCGGGTTTTCTCTTTGTCTCTCTCGCTTACTCTTATTCTCTCTCTCTCTCTCTCTCTCTCTCTGTCTTCCTTCTCTCCCTGTGACTATGGGCACCTCTTCATCTGTACCTGAAGCCTCACCTCTCAAATGTCTAATAAAAAATCTGGCCACACTCTCCCTCACACCAGACATCAAGCCCAAACTTCTAATCAAATTCTGTACCCAAGATTGGCCTACATATCCACTGGATAATGGCAATCATTGGCCTCCAGAAGGCTCCTTACATCCAAACTTCATCTGCGACCTTTTTAACTACTGCCAGCATCTGAAAAAGTGGAGTGAGATTCCCTGCATTTAAGGTTTTAGCCTTCTCAGACAGCACCCTGTCGCTGCTCCTCCTGCCCTCCCTCTCAGGTCCTCCTTGTTTGCAAACCCTTCTCTTCCCCTACGTCTACTCCTGACTTCACAGATTCTTCCTCATTCAACCCAGCAGATGAACCCCCACCTTATCCCCCAGTCGTATCTGCCCCTTCTCTCCCACTATACCCTCCTCTTCCTCTGCCTGATTCCAGGGATCCTCAGCCTTCCATTTCATCCTCCTCCCCTCCGCCCTCTTCTGCCTGCTCCACCTCCTCCTCTTCCAAAGAGACACTCCCTGCCCCTCCCTCTCCTTCCTGTCCGCCTCCTGCCTCTTTCAGTCCTCCTGTTACCAGGTCTAAGGGACTCCTTCCCACCCCCAAGACAATCGCACCCCTTTGTGAGGTAGCTGGTCCCGAGGGTGTCATCAGAGTCCAAGTGCCCTTCTCCATGTCGGACATTACTCAGCTAGAGAGGAAGTTAGGCTCATTCACCACTGACCCCACCACTTACATTCGGGAGTTTCAATGGGTCCTGCAAGCATATAGTCTCACTCATCATGTCATCTACATGCTCTTGGCCAATACACTTCTCCCTGAGGAAAGGCAATGGTCTGGGAGCTAGCCCAAGCCCATGCTGATGAAAATCATAGGACCAATCCTAACCACCCCACAGGCCCTCATGCTGTCCCAGAGCAGGATCCCCTATGGGATTACAACACCCCTGAAGGCTTACAGTCTAGTGACCTTTTTACATCCTGCCTCTTGGCGGGCCTGAAAAAGGCCATCCGCAAGGCTGTTAACTTTAAAAAGGTGCAGGAGGTCATTCAAAGGAAGGAGGAAACACCTTCAGAATTCCTGGATAGACTAACCAAGGCCCTTTATCAGTACACAAACCTCAACCCAGAAACCCCTGATGGCCGTCATGTCTTAATGAAATATGTTCTGGCCCAAAGCTACCCTGACATTAAAGCCAAGCTTAAAAAGCTTGAACAGGGCCCTGCTACTCCTTAGACTAAAATCCTCGCTGTCGCTTTCAAGGTTTTTTATGATAGAGAGGATGAAAGTGAATGCTGTAGGCAGAGGGCTGAAAATGCCAAGTTCCAAATGTTGGCCCAGGTCATTCAGAGAAGGCCATCACCACGCCATCCCAATATGACACCCCCGGGAGCTTGCTTCAAATGTGGTAAGGAGGGACATTGGGCCAGGGATTGTCCTTCACTGAGGACACCCTACAACCCCTGCCCAAAATGCCATCAAAGGGGACACTGGGGGGCAGACTGCCCAACAACCCGAAAGGGAGGTTGGTCAGCCGCCAGGCAACCACAGCCTTTCTTGGGCTCAGCAGATGAGGATTGACGGATCCCTGGGCTTTCCCTCCAGACTATTACCATCAAGAATCAAGAGCCTAGGTTTACCTTCCTGGTGGATGGATGCTTCATTACCTTCCTCTTGGATACTGGTGCCACTTTTTCGGTCTTAAGGGAGTATTGGGGTTCTACCACACCCTCAACAACTCCTATTGTCAGGGTAGGAGGTAAACAGATTTTCCCTCAAACCCCCCCATCATGTTATATGCAGGGATCCCTTTTGTCCTTCACTCACTTCTTTCTCGTTATGAGACATTGCCCCATTCCCCTTCTGGGAAGGGACATACTCTCACTATTAAAAGTCACCATTCACATATCACCCCACACCTCTCCTACCTCTCATTTCCTCATGATGTTCCTAGGGGCAGATACACCTCCTTAATGCACTCTCCCATGACTCTCTAAACCAGTTAAGCCTGAGGTTTGGGACACAACTACACCCCTTATGGCTAAATGCAGTCCTATTCATATTGTCTTATGGGACCCTTCAAGATATATTAGTCAATCACATTATCCACTCACAACCACAGCCCTCCTCGAATTAGAACCCATCATCCAGGATTTATTACGAAAGGGGTATCTTAGGCCTACACACTCTCCTTTCAACACCCCCATTCTGGCACTTAAGAAACCTAAAGTGTCCTACAGGCTGGTTCAAGACCTTCTCCTTGTCAACTCCTCTGTGGTCCCCATCCACCTGCTAGTGCCCAACCCTTACACCCTCCTTTCTCAGATCCCTGCCACTACTACCCACTTCTCGGTCCTAGGTTTAAAAGATGCATTCTTTTCTATTCCCTTGTTCTCAGAATCTCAGAATATCTTTGCTTTTACATGGACTGACTCTCAAATCCACCATTCTCATCAGCTTTCCTGGACTGTCCTCCCACAGGGATTCAGGGATAGCCCCCATCTCTTTGGCCAAGTTCTTGCCCAGGACCTCACATCCTTTCACCCGACCTGTCCTGACACTATTCTCCTTCCATATGTCAATGACCTTCTTCTATGTAGTCCCTCTGGGAACACTCTCAATCCCACACCGCTCAGCTTCTTAATTTCCTAGCAGACAAGGGATATAGGGAGTCTCCCCACAAGGCCCAGGTTTCCCATTCTTCTGTCACCTCTCTTGGTTTTTGCCTTAGACCCGGGAAAAAGGAAATAACACTGAATAGGAGGCAACTCCTCTCTGATCTTCCAGTGCCCCATATGAAAGCCAAAATACTATCATTCCTAGGATTAGCAGGTTATTTTAGGGCCTGGATCCCAAATTATTCTCTTCTATCCAAACCCCTGTATGACCAAGCAAATGGACCCCCTAGTGAATCTCTTGTCTCCTCCCCCATCTACCACTTCCGCAGGTTTCAGCAACTCCTCTTAAAGGCACCTGCCCTTCACCTTCCTGATCTTTCAAGACCATTTCATCTATATGTCCATGAAAAAGGGGGGCAAGCACTTAGGGTCTTAGGTCGAAACTATGGGCCTACATTTGCACCTGTGGCATATTTTCCAAGAAACTAGACTCTACCATCCTTGGGTGAGCCCCTTGCTTAAGAGCTCTGGTTGCTGGACAAATTTTACACAAAGAAGCCTCTAAGCTGACTTTTGGGGCACCTTGAACTATCCACTCCCCACATCACTTGAAAGATCTTTCAGCTTATAAGGGCCTTCAAACCCTTCCTCCATCCAGAGTTCTGTCGCTCCTCCCTTCCTTTCTGGAAAACCCTAATATTACTTTCCTCCCCTGCTCTGCACTGAACCTTGCCTCACTGCTCCCAATGACTCCCACGTCTAACACACCAATTCATAATTGCTTGGAAACCTTAGAAGATTTCCTCCCCTGTCATTCTTCCATTTCTGAGGAACCACTCACCAAGCCTGACCTTATCTGGTTTACTGACAGCAGTTCCTTTAGGCAGAACGGCACTCATTACTCTGGATATGCTGTAGTTTCAGCCACTGAGATTATAGACGCCAAAGCTTTGCCTTCAGGAACTACCAACCAGCAGATTGAACTTATAGCAGCCACTCGTGCCTGCCTTCTAGCACAAGGCAAATCCCTCACCCTCTATACTGATTCAAAATATGTCTTCCAGATCTTATTATCCCATGCTTCAATATGAAGGGAGCGACGCCTACTTACCACCAAAGGTAATGCGATCACTAATTCGGCTCTTATAACCAATCTGATGGAGGCCTCCCACTTACCCACCCAGTTGGGAGTTGTCCATTGTAGGTCCCATCAGAAGGACGGCTCTCTTATCACTGAGGGCAATGCCAAAGCTGACCAGGCGCCACGAATGCCTGCTACCACTTCCAATTATGGCCCCTATGGGGTACATATTATGGCCACTTTAGACAGCTCATCTGAAGCCCCTACTTCTTCCAGTAAGAACAAGGATCTTTTCAAGTTCCTTCATACTCTACACCATTCCAATTCTCAGTCTTTGACCCTTTTTTTACAGAGCTTCTTCTCCCTCAACCCTTCTGACATAGCCATGATAGAGAATATAGCCTCTAATTGTCAGATCTGTCAGCAGACCAAACCTCATACTCCTTTAAGGCCCAAACCTTTCCCTTTCCACCAAGCCCGGGGACACATTCCCGTTGCTGACTGTCAAGTAGACTTCACCAACATGCCCACAGTATGGCACACTAAATACCTCCTTGTCTTTGTGGACACTTTCTCTGTTTGGGTTGAGGCATTTCCCACTTCCAATAAAAAGGCTTCCACTGTAGCTTCAATCTAACTGACAGACATCATCCCTAGGTTTTGTATGCCCACTTCCCTACAATATGACAATGGCCCTGAGATTATTTCTAGGATCACACAAAAGGTCTCTCAAGCCCTCTCCTTCAAGTGGCATTTCCACTGTCCATATTACCCCCAGGCTTCAGGGAAAGTGGAAAGGGTAAATCATACTCTGAAAAAAGTCCTTACCAAATTGACAATGGAATTAAACTTAGACTGGGTAAAATCCTTCCCTTTGCTTTGCTTCGAATCAGAGCTCTCCCTAAGAAACCATCTTTACTGTCTCCCTTTGGGATAATGTATGGAAGACCTCTTATACCCTCTGGGTTGGTCACTTCACAAGGACCTCTCACCCGAGATTTGTCTTTGCCTCTCTTGTTTCATCTCCGCTCTGAACACTGGAAATGTCAGAACTGGCTTCTTCCGGACCCAGTCTCCTCTCCAAACACTCCTCCCTTAACACCTGGGAGTCTAGTCTATTATAATACCCCAGAGGAGAAAGGGACTCTTGCACCAAAATGGGAAAGCCCCTATCCTTTCATTCTCTGTATCCCCACCGCCGCCAAACTCTCCTTACCAGACAACCGTCTCACTCCCTGGATTCCCATTTCTAGGTTGAAGCCATATCACCAGGAGGCCCCACCTGCTGACCACAGGACCATGCCAGAGGAACTCCAAGAATCACCTCCTGAAGCTCCCCTTTAATCCTGCTTTCCACACCCATCTCACCCATTTAAGTTGCGGCTCACACGGTGTTCCCTGCAGCCCAATTCCTCTTAAAGAAGGCACAATGAGCTCTCCCAACACCCTAGTCTTCTCTAACTGCTTGTTTTTTGTGCTCTGCTTTTTTTCTGTGCTCTGTTGGGACTTGTCTTTACCCTCCTAACCTACCATGTATTTATTCACTCTTTGGGAACGATACTCAGAACATGGCATGCAGAAGGTCCGCGCAGTGGATGCAACTACTTGCTTCATCCACAACTGCACCTCTATTTCCCTAAAATTGTCACCTTCAAGGACCTTCGTCCCTGGTAGCTGGAACTGGCCTTTCATTTGCTTCCTTTTTAATCAAACCAAAGACTATTGTCATTGGTGGCCTGAGATATATAATGGGTGTCCCTATTGGTCATGCAGGTTCCATGATGAACGTGGTAGCTGTTCTTACCACTCACTTGGCTACTCTGAAGGGTTGACTTCTAGTTACCTAAAGTGGCATAAAGGGTCTTCATCCGATAACAATGGATCGTATACTTCAGATATACCTGACCCCAAGGCCAAACGTTGGGGCTATGTTGAGTTTGCTGTCTATGCTCGGACAACCTCAGCAAGACCCACAGGGTGGATGACTGTTGGCCGCACCCTGATTACGCCACCTAAGGCAACCAATCATGTAGTCGAACACATTAAGGAGTCAGAATCAAAACTGGATAAAGGCCATTGCAACAGATGTTTTTTCGTCCTCTGCCTGAGGATCAAAAGAAGTATATTTCCTATATGCTTCCATAATTCTCTCCAGAATCATAGAGGGAGACTCATTAGGACGTTGGATTATCTCTCTTACCATGGCCAAATTAGTCGGCCCTCTGGCGGCCACTCGGAACCCCGCTATTAGAGCCCTGTGATAAGTGGAAAGATGCTACCAACCTTCAAAGGTGTTGGGATCCCAGTTTGGTCGGTTCATGGGCCCATAAGGATGAAGAGGGAGCATCACAGTTGCTTCTGAGTTTTCTATTTTCCGTAGCTGGCGGGTTTCTTTAGGTGGCCCAGCTTCCACCAGAAAAGGAGGGGCTGCTGCTGATGCGGAGAAGTCCCTTGGAGGGATTGGGTCTGGCCCAATTGCCTCTAGTGGCGGAGAGGCTGAGTCAGTGGCGGGAGAATCATCTGGAATGTGTTGGGGGTTGGGGAGCGAGGGCAGAGGATAAGGAGGGGGAGGATTGTCCAGTCTTGTGACTCAGGAAGAATGGGGGGAAGATGGGGAGGGAACGGAAGGTTTGAATGATAGGATCCTGGGGAAGGGGTTTATGGCTGTTGATCTGGGTGGCCACGTGGTCCCGGCTGAAAGACAATATCTCTGACTTTTCGGATTAGATTGAAGTAGAAGGATCCTTCTGGGGGCCACCCGACTTTGAGGATGGGCAATTCTGAAGCACAGAGAGTCTGCCAGGTCTGACATTTAACTGAAAAATAATGATTCTGGGCCCTTGAGCGGACATCAGTCCAAAGATCAAGGGTCAGGGACAGAAGCGTGAAAGTGCTTTGTCCCATAATGGGAGTTACTCAAAAAGAGACAGTGAAGACACAAACGCAACACAAACAAAGACAAACAGTAAACGTTTAACATGGGTCCAAGACAAATATTAGAACTCAGTAACTGGCAAAACCTGATGGGTTAGACAATAAAGAGAGACAGTAAACTCAACATGAGTTCGGGACAATGAACAAAACTGTGTAGCCAGCAAAACCTGGTGGGCTGGCAAACCGAATCCTGAAGCAAAATATAACCGAGTTGAGGAAACTAATATTCCTTGATTTCCCTCGTCCTCTGGAGTGTCCCCCAGGGACGTGGCCAGTAGCTCTGTGACACGTCTGCCACCCACTGTCAGAGAGAGCTAATGCTCTTCACCGACAGCCACTTTGCCAAGCCCTAACCTGAAACCCGAAACCAGAAAGAGGCGCCTTTCTTACCCCGAGAGGAGTCCCTTGGGGTCTTTCGTCCGCTGCGCCGGATATCTCACCTGGGGCCTCCAGATGAAAAGGTGGGGCGAACATCGGAGGAAAAGACCACCAACAGGCTTTCTCATGCAACACCAAAGGGTTTATTGGGGGTATAGCGTGCTGGAGCTCAGGGCTCCCTTCAGAGGAACAAAGAACAAAGAGCCCCGAGAACCACTTGAGCGGAGTTTATATACATTCTTTAGAGAGGGCAGGGACTTTACATACATCATAGCCTCCTTTAGCAAATCATCATATACCGTGGGAAAATCAAATAACAACTCTAAAACATGATTAGCACATTCATTGGCGGGAACAGGTTGGGCAGGGGGTGATTGGTCAGCCGTAAGAAGGGGTATACATTTAAATTGATTGGTGGATGCACTGTGATGTATACGTGGTGAGCTGCATGGTTTCTGGGAAGGGGCTGTTAAGTAACTAGGTCCTCAGGGAAGATTTCAACACACATCTAATGTGCAAATCCGGGAATTGTCTTAACTGCCACAGAAATTTCAGGTGCTGAGTGCAGCTTGGAAACTTTACAAAACCTGGTTCTTTACATTTCAATTTCAATTTCTTTTATTCTTTCAGAACCTTACAGAGGAAGGCGAGAGAGTTCATCGACAATTACTGCTCTTTTGGCCATTTTGGTTTTGGATGCACACATGGGATCTTTCTTTAGATCCATCTGGTGCTGATAATCTAAGCCACAGCCTCAAACAGGGCCAAGAGGCTGATTAAAACATATTCATTTCCAAAGCAATTACTACTCTGAAGTCAGTTACAGAACTCAGTCTTCTAGGAGAATCACGCCAGTGTTAAAGCCCAGGTGAACACAGTCATCTCTTCCAAAAGCCACACAAGTTACCACAATTAAAATCAAAACAATCCCACATGGCCCTCATCTACTTCCATATAGTCACTCATCATAATCTCTGGCTGGAGGTTTCCTTAAATGGCACAGCCCAATAGAGTGTCCATAATAAGCTCCCTTCTCCTCATTTACCTAAATTCAGGGTGGCCTGGACACCCTTCCTGTGAACCAGGATTGATCACATAGTTCTGCCATTAATACTAATCTAATTCTCCAATTTGAGGCCTACTGAGTATCAGGTATAGTATGTGATTTGGAGTCATTATTAAACCCAAGCACCTTTGCAGGGATTGGAAGAACTCATTTGACACAAAAAATCCCAATACTCCCTTGATGGAGGTCAAGAACCAAACACAGGAAGGCAAGAGACTTCACCCACAATGACTGATTTTTTGCCATTTTGGTTTTGGATGCACACATTGGATCTTTCTTTAGATCCACCCGATGCTGATAATCTAAGCCACAGCCTCACACAGGGCCAAGAGGCTGATTCAGACACATCCCTTTCCAAAGTAATTAAGCAAAGAGCCACTGGTGATGCCCATTCCTTTCCATTTTAAAACTGTTTTCTTCAGGCTTCACAAAGGGTGGCCTGAGGCAAAGACCTTCCTGACATTCAGGGCAACAGAACAATAGGTAAGCAAAAGGCCCAAAGCAGGGTTTCTCTACTGAGACTTTCCTGGTCACACTGATATCTGAGTTTTCTGAGATGCTTGCCATTCCCTTCAGCTATGGATTACATGGCCACGTCACAGAGTTTGGAGGTGGTACATATTTTGGACACAAAACCATGAGCCTATTGTGGAGAGTGGCCAGAATTCAGGAAGAAAACAGGAACTTAGGAAGACAGTACATGTTGTCCATCGATAAGGCAACCTGAAGTCCATTCCTAAAATGGGTAGGATGAATGCTGGGAAGCTTTCTACTAGACAGGACACGTCCATTGATGCATTCTCTTTTCTAATGTCTACAACCACGGACACAGTGGGATACACAGACATAGAAACACTCGCCTTGTCAAAAGACTTTCTAGAAACATTCAACTCCAAACCAAGCAAGCCGCCTTTCCTACCTATTCTCAGAACATAAGACAAAACCACAAACTCACACCCACACTGAAAAAGGCACCTCCTTCCCCAAAGTAAGTCTGTGACTATCCAGAGTGTCCTCTGACTGGTGGGGCATACTATGTTCCCCAGAAATGGCCTGTCCTGTCTCAGATCTGGTCTCCATGGCCAACTCTGTGAAATATCAGGGGCCCGCGGTTAGCCACTTCTTGCTTTCTCTGGAAAGGCCAGTCTTCAAAATTTCCTGGCATTTGGCCATCCTCATATCAGTAGGTACCAAAAAAGACTTACTCTGTCCTTGGTAAATCCAAACAAGTGATCCCACTGTACTGGGACTGGGACTGGTTCTGGATGCCTGGCTTCCTGGATCCCAAGTTCAGAGAGTTCCATCACCAAGGAAGTGAGGTGAGGTCACTTCCTTCAGAAACTGAATGACGTCACTGCCTTAGCAACCACATTTTCCGAACAGTTGCTTCCATACTTCCTCTGACACTTTCACAAGTTAGATTGGTATCTCAACCATAGGAACCCAGGAACAGCTCTCCACAAAGGCCTTTGTTGGTCCATCTTTTCTACATTAAGGAGAGAGGGTGAATGAGACACAACCCTTCATCCTTACCAGGTTGTTTTCCATGGAAGATGACTTTTGCTCTCTCACGTTCTTCATAGTTGCCTACATGTTCTCCAGGGATCATTTCTGCATGGACCTTTGAGGTTTTCAGCAGGTGGAAGATCCACTACATTCCTGTATTGTAAGACCAACTCTGTCCCTGCTGTTCTGTAATGTTAGATTGAGGGAACAGTGTATGGTTAGGGTTAATAACATGTGTGATTTGGGTTAGGAATAATTCTGCTGGATGAATAATGGTATTGGGAACCTGTGATATGTATGAGAATATATAGGTGAAATATATGTATGAAAACAGAAATCTAGGTAAGATTTGAAGCCCAAAAGAGCATTTTGCCCTTGATTGGAATACTTAGATTTGAATTAGGTTCTGCACAGATTGGTCAGATTAATCAATATACAATGGCATAGGACCTTGTACCTTGGATGATTGAATGTCGAAGAGAACATCAAGTCAAAAAGGGATAGTCGGAAGTGAAAGGTTAATAAAATAGGTATTTGTCACTTCCTGGGAAGAATGTTGTGTTTATTCCGAGCATAATGGAGTTGTAAAAAAAAATATGATTAAATTAAAAAGACACCTTGAAGAGTGTCAATGAGAGAGTGAGAGGTCCAAAAAAAGTGGTTTGAGTCTTGGTTCACATAGTCCCCCTGTTTGACTACTTTTTTATCAACCCTGGCCTGTCCGATAATAATCTCCATATTATTGCTAACTATAAAACCCTGTTTGCTCAACCGTGTAATTTCTTTTCTCTAAGCTCAAATTGGACAAGTTAAACTCATGGTAATACCCCACTAGCAGACATAGAATGTGACACCCCACAATGATCACTTTTATGATTAAAAGTTGCTAGAAGAAGAAGTGGGGAATGAAAGATTAATAAAATAGGTACTTGTCACTTTTTTTCTGTATGCTTAACAAAACACTGTTGAAATCTTGAGAACTGTTTGCTAATCTTGTTCCCAGAATGTCCTGTCCCCAAATGCCAAACTGCAGAATGTACTCCCTCACCCGGTTGAATGCAAACCGCCCACTCTCCCTCACCCATCAATTAACTTCACTCCCTGCCCTCCCCAAAGAAAGTATATAAGCTCTGCTTAAGCTCTTCTCAGGGCTCTCTGCTCTATTCAAGTGAGCTCCGATCCCCTGCATGCTGACCCCCTATAAACCCTTTGCTGTTGCATGAGGTAGTCTTTTGGTGGTCTCTTCCTCCGAAGCTCGCACAGTGTTTACTTTGATGATTGGGTGTAGAAAAGAACATTCAGTCAAAAAGGGATAGTCGGTAGGATTAGGAAGATAGTTGTTAGGTTTAGGAAGAAGAATGAGTATAGGTTTTGGAAAAAAAATATTCTTTATCAATAGGGTTTTGTTTAGAGTGTGAATGTAAATGTTAGCCCACGTGAAGAGTCAGTCACAATAGTGAACCGGAGAAAATATGTAGGAAAACAGATATCAATAGAGATATTACGAAATAAGGCAAAATATAAAGTGGGTGATAGGATTAGACATTTTCAACAGGGTTGAATTTGAATATATGATCTTAGGAAGAAACCAATATGTAGTCACTAATTGGATTGATATTTGAGAGCATTAGGCAACCTGGACATGGCTGTGTTTAGTAATCCATGTTCATTTTCAATTTAGGCTTTGGTACAATAATAAGTGTGAACCTTGCATATTGTCTGCAGAATATTACTGTGATAAAATGTATATGTAGATCAGGTGACATGAGTAATTTTTCCATCATTTCTGGAAGCAATATTTTGAAGATTAATAAGTTAGTATTGGGGGTACAAAGAGGTGTACCTTGTGTCTATGAATATA
This sequence comes from Callospermophilus lateralis, assembly GCF_048772815.1. NCBI lineage: Eukaryota > Metazoa > Chordata > Mammalia > Rodentia > Sciuridae > Callospermophilus > Callospermophilus lateralis. The sequence continues at coordinate 359,128 of NW_027511026.1, read as the reverse complement.
GAGCTAATGCATGAATAGACCATACTGTTAATAAATAATATAACTGGTCCACTTTAAATAATGCATTGGATTCATATCTTAAAATATATAAGAAATCTTATATTGATATACATACATTCATTCCAACTAGTTATACATCTAATAGTAAAAGTAAGGTTATGGTTTATCATGAAAGGTGTGTGAGTTTTTCTTCAAAAGTGATTATGGAAATCAAAAATAATATGTTTCGAAAGAAGTCTCATGAAAAGACCAGTCAAGAACCATGAAAAAATACATGTGTTCTGAAGCAGGAAGTGATTGAAAGTTAAACAAATGCCTCTAAATTAGCGAACTTGTGGATGAAATATATATCCTATTATGTGCATAAACTGAAGAAATAGTAATGTACCAGTTTTGAATAAAAATGAACGTCAAAATACACATCATGTCCCATAGGAATCAATTTGATTGATGTTAACCTGGGTCAGTTACTGTATTAATTTTAGGATTTGTAGGCACCATTCACTGAAGATAGTTTTCAGTACTAGGAAACAAATACATATTTCAGGTGGATGAATATTTCTGACTATAATCTTGTGAAAAGTTGATTATATATTCACATATATGAATATGAATGAATTTAGGAAATGTATAAAAAGACACATGTATTTCATATTTTGAAAAATCTGGAAAGTTTATATATATATATATATATATATATATATATATATATATATATACACACACACACACACACACACACACACACATACACACACACATGCACACAGACATTAAAAAGTAGCAATATATATGCCAATTGAAATTCACCATGAAATATATATCATCCACAGATTCAAAAATATTCATTTTACTGAACATGGATTTATGTATAATATTGTTAAACTAGGAAGCTCACACAGAGTTCGAATTTTAACTTCCAACAGCATTTAGGAGAAGTGATCTCTTCTCACAATGTGTATCTGCCAAGTCAACCACCTCACAAGAATGTACGTGTTGTACCTTGTAGGATTCTATATGTGCATATAAAAATACATGTGCAAATAGGCTACAGAGAAAGGGAGACAGGAATTCACATATTTGTTAACTTTAAAAACACATGGAGAACAATTTCTACAAAAGTTGACTAGATTTATAACTCCTACACTACATAATGCAAAAGGCAAATTCAACTATACACCATGCCTCCTCTGAACTGCTTGTATTTCTATTCTGTTTGGATTATTATTCTCCATCATATTAGGATAAGTAGTCAGAGTCTAGTAGGCTAAGGGTTAGTGTCAGGGATTCAGTATTTCCAATGGAAAATTGGAAAAGGTATCCAATGTGTATGTAATTATGTGCTTTGAAAAATCTTCCCACTCTTATCCAGAACAATGCCTTGACATTACCTTTGCCCCAAGTAAGACACAATTACAGGAGAAGAGTTCGAAAATCTGTGCATATATATATATATGGAATGCAATATGCTCAGTTGTTCACAAACTTGGAGGTGGTAGAGGAGTTTACAAAAGTAATGGACAGGGTAAACCCTCCACAAAAATGGAGCTTTGCTGGCCTAAAGACTTCTTGAGAAACTGCCTCTGAGGTTGGGCACTTGAAATATATGTTGTTGTCAGGAGCTTAATCTTCATTTGTGGTGAGACAATTAAAGCTGGATCTGCATCTATGTGACCTGAAGGATCTTGTTTCTTATTTTTAAAATGAACATTAGACAGCAGTGCTGAATTCTCTCTTTGTAGGTAAACTGTGGCCACTGGGGGCTATGTGTCTCCCTGTGAGGACTGTGAAACCATTTGATCATCCTCCAATTTTCGTGGTGTTTCTTGCTGCTGTACTGGGAGTTTGGTATTTGCTTCGTGAAATACAAAGATTTCAACTGGGACAAAGTGCTAGAGGGAGTTCTGTCACGTGTGGTGTGTCAGGGTCTGCAAGAGAATGCACCAACCAGGCCTTTATCCCACATAGCTTGGCCCCTTGACCATAGCAACCTGATTCTGAACATTGCCCTGAAAACTCTCCATATAACAGGATGCATTTACATATAAGGGTCTGCTGGCTACACTATGTCAGTCACAAGCTATTTGGAAGCCAATGGAAGGTCCACATGACTCCACCACAGATGTTTTATCACACACCTGCACACCACTACTCTAGGCCCACTACTCAGGAGGCTCCAACTTACTGGCATCACTGTTCTTCAACATTTTCATGAAACCCAGTCAATCAAGGCACTGTATTGTATACTCATTATCAGCAACAGGACATCCAAAGTTTCTCCAGTGCCACCTGGTCATGGGAATTTCAAAAATTTGATGGTATTCATCTAGCCATTTTTCAAGGATGAAGTTGGAGGCACTGTGGGTTTCAATTCATTCAGGAACCACTAAATGGTGAGGAAGTTCATTTCAATGAAATCTCTGGACAACACTCACAGGAAAGGCTTCCCAAAGAGTGGCCAAAAGGTCACATGAAGCCAGGCCCATTGAACTGTACAATGTGAGGTCCATGTGTGTTTTGACTCTCAACTATGGCTTCCATGTTTTTCATAATAAAATCATGTGATATCCTGGCTGAGATTCACAGTGCTCTGTGGAAAACCAACCTGGGACTAGATTTCAGATTCCAAGGGTGAATCTCATGCGTGGCCTCCTAAAATCCCAACTCAATTCATGGCAATACTACTCTGAGGTCAGTTCCAGAACTCAGTCTATAAGGGGAATCACCCAAGAGTGAAGCCCTGGTGGACCCAGTCATCTCTTCCAACTGCCACAAAAATGACCACAATTATAACCAAAACACTCCCACATGGCCCTCATTTTCTTCCATATAGATATTCATCATAACTTCTGGCTAGAGGTTTTCATAAGTGGCGCAGCTCAAGACAGTGTCCAATATAAGCTTCCTTGCCCCTCATTTGCCTAAAGTAAGTGTGGCCTGCACACTCTTCCTGTCAACCAGGAGTGATCAAATAGGCCTGCCATTAATACTGCTCTGCTTCTACTATTTGAGGCCTACTGACTGTCAGGTATAGATTCTTATGTGTTTTGTAGTCATGAGACAACACTAGCACATCTGCAGGGCTTTGAAAAACTCATTTTACTCAAGGGTCAATAATCACACTTGATGGAGGTCAGGAACCTAACAGAGGAAGGTGAGAGACTTCATCCACAATTACTGATCTTTTTGAATTTTGGTTATGGATGCACACAAGGGATATTTCTTTAGATCCATCAGGTGCTGACAATCTAAGCCCCAGCTTCACCGAGCGCCAAGAGGCTGATTCAGACACATCCATTTCCAAAGTAATTAAGCGAAGAGCCATAGGTGATGCCCACTCATTTCCATTTGAATACTGTTTTCTTCAGGCTTCACAAAGGGGTGGCCTGAGCCAAAGACTTTCCTTACATTCAGGGCAACAGAAAAATAGGTAAGCAAATGGCCCAAAGCAGGGTTTCTCCACTGAGACTTTCCTGGTATCTGAGTTTCCTGATATCTGAGTTTTCTGACATGCTCCACTTCCCTTCAGCTATCCAGTACATGGCCATGTGACAGAGCTTGGAGGTGCTACATAGCTTGGACACAAAACTTTGAGCCTATTCTGGAGAGTGTCCGGAATTCAGGAAGAAAACAGGAACTTAGAAAGATAGTAGGTTTTGCCCATTGATAAGGCTAGTCGCAGTCCATTCATAAATTGGCAGTATGAATGCTGGGAAGCTTTCTACTAGACAGAACACATCCATGATGCATTCTTTTTCTAATACTAAGACCACGGAGAGAGTGGGATACACAGTAATAGAAACACTCACCTTGTCAGTGGACATACTAGATACAGTCCTCTCCAAACCAAACAAATCGCCTTTCCTACATATTCTCAGAACATGAGACAAAACCACAAACTCACACCCACACTCAAAAAGACACCACCTTTCCCAAAGTAGGTCTGTGACTATCCGGAGTGTCCTATGATGGGTGGGACATACTATATTTCCACGAAATGCACTGTGCTGTCTCAGTTCTGGTCTCCTTGGCCAACTCTGTGAAGATGTCAAAAGTCACTGGTGAGCCACTACCTTCTTTCTCAGGAAAGGCCCCTCTTCTTAGCTTTCCTAGCATTTGGCCATCCTCACATAACTAGGTACCAAGAAAGACTGACTCTGTCCTTGGTTTACCCAAACAAGTGAGACCACTGGAACTGGGACTGGAACTGGCTGTGGTTGCCTGGCTTCCTGAATCCCAAGTTTAGAGAGTTCCATCACCAAGGAAGTTATGTGAGGTAACTTCCTTCAGGAAGTGAATGAAGTCACTGCCTTGGCAACCACTTTGTCCTAACAGTTGCTTCCAAGGGTCCCATGAGATGGAGGGTGCACCTACTTGCTGTGACGTTTTCACAAGTTAGAATGGTATATCAACCATAGGCACCTGGGCACAGCTCTCCACACAGGCTTGGTTTGGTCCATCTTCTCTACATTAAGATGAAAGAGGCTGATTCAGACACATCCCTTCACCCTGACCAGGTTGTTTGCGATGGAAGTTGACTTTTCCTCCCTCAGGTCCTTCATTGCTGCCTACATCTTCTCCATGGATCATTTCTGTATTGACCTTTGAGGTTCTCAGCAGGTGGAAGATCCCCTACACTCCTGATTGTAAGACCAACTCTGTCCCTGCTTTTCTGTAAAGTTAGATTGAGGGAACAGTGTATGGTTAGGGTAATAACAGGTTCGATTTGGGTTAGGAATCATTCTGCATGATGAATAATGGCATTGGGAACCTGTGATATTTACAAGAATATACAGGTGAAATATAAGTATGAATACAGAAGTCTAGGTAAGATTTGAAGCCCAGAAGAGCATTGGGTCCTTGATTGGGATACTTAGCTTTGAAATACCTTCTGCACAGATGTCTCAGATAAATCGATAAACAATGGCATAGGACCTTGTAAATTGGATGATTGAATGTAGAAGAAAACATCCACTTAAAAAGGGTAGTCGGTAGGATTGGAAAGATAGTCAGTAGGTTTAGGAAGAAGAGTGAGTATAGGATTTGGTCCAAAAGTTCTTTAGCAATAGGGTTTCTCGTAGAGAATGAATGTAAATGTCAGAACATGTGATGAGTCAGTCACAATGATTAACTGGGGAAAATATATAGGGAAGCAGATATCAATAGAGACATGAAGAAATCAGGCAAAGTATAAATTGATTGATAGGATTAGACATTTTCAACATGGTAGATGTTGAATATACAATCTTAGAAAAAAACAAATATTTAGCACCAATAGGATTAACATTTGAGAGCATTAGGCAATCTGGACTTGGATGTTTTTAGTAATCCATGCTCACTTTCCATTTAGGTTTTGGTACAATCATAAGTGTGAACTTTGCATTTTGTGTCCAGAATATTACTGTGATAAAGTGTATATGTAGATCAGGTGACATGAGTATTTCTTCCACCAATTCTGTGGTCAATATTTTGAAGATGTATAAATTAGTATTGGGTGTACAAATAGGTCTACCCTGTGTCTACAAATATAGATAAAATGAATGAATTGACCATACTGTGAATAAATAATATAACTGGTTCCAACTTTAAATTATGGATTGAATTGATATCTGAAAATATACAGGAAATCTTATATTGATATACATACATTCATTACAACCATTTATAGATCTAATGGTAATATTAAGGTTATGGTTTGTCATGAAGAGTGTGTGAGGTTTGCTTCAAAAGCGATTATTGGAATCTAAAATGAAAAGTAGTCTCATGAAAAGACCAGTCAAAAAACATGGAGGAATACATGTGTACTGAAGCAGGAAGTGATAGAAAGTGAAACAAATGCCTATAAATTTGAAAACTTGTGAATGAAATATATATCCTATGATGTGCATAAACTGAAGAAATAGTCATGTAACATTGTTGAATAAAAATGAATGTCATAATACACATCATGTACCATAGTAATCTACTTGCATTGATGTTAAAGTGGGTCAGATACTGTAGAAAAATTAGGACTTCTATGCACCATTCACTGAATTTAGATTTCAGTACTAGGAAACAATATGTATTTGAGGTGGATGAATATTTCTGAGAATAATTTTGTGAACATTTGATTATAAATCCACATACATGAATATGAATGCATTTAGGGATTGTATAATAAGACACATATATTTTATATTCTGAAAAATCTGGAGAGTGTGTATATATATATATATATACACACACACACACACACACACACACACACACACGCACAGACATTAAAAGGTAGCGATATATATGCCAATCGAAATTTATTATGAAATATATATCTTTCACAGATCCAAAAATATTCATTTTACTGAACATGGATTTATGTATTATCTTGTTCAACTAGGAAGCTCACCCGTAGTTTTAATTTTCAGTTCCAACAACGTTCAGGAGGAGTGATCTCTTTTGACAATTTGTATCTGCCAAGTCAGCCACCTCACAAAAGTGTACATGTGATACCAGGTAGGATTCTATATGTGCATACAAAAATACATGTGCTGAATAGGATACAGATAAAGGGCGACAGGAATCCACGGATTTGTTATCTTTAAAACACATGGAGAACTACTTCAATTTAATATTGACTTGATTTATAACACCTACCCTTTATCATACAAAAGGTAAGTCCAGCTATACACCATGCCTCCTCTGAACTGCTTGTATTTCTATTCTGTTTTGGTTATTTTGCTCCATCAATTTAGGATTGACACAGTCTGGCTGGGCACAATTCAGGAGCCACTTGTCAAAAGTTAACTTTATTTTTAGAACCACACACGCCAAAAAATAGCTCCTCGGGAAAAACACTCAGAGCACAACTGCCACCACCGGCTTCCCACAAGCTCTCAACCTCCCCTCTCCTCCTGCTCTTGAGGTCGATTGGCTGGGTTGTTTGAGCAGAGCCAAAAAAGTCCCCCAAAAAGCAGCTCCATAATTTGAAAGGGTGGGAAACAGCCCAATGGGCATCACCGCAGAGGAGCCAATCAGCTAGATGTTGCTGGGGCCGCTGTGAGCCAACCATCAGCTGGCAGTCTGAAAGTTTGCTTTGGCCCCTTGGGCTGTGGCTCTCAACATCTAACCCTCTCTGTTTAAACAACAAGCATGTGGCTTAGGGACCATGCCTGCCTTAGGTTGTCCAATAGTACATATGGTTCTTACCCATTATCGAATGACCTGACCTCAAGGTGTCAGCCTCCTGTCTTAGATTGGTACCATTGTAATTGGATCTTACCCGTCACTGACTACAGGTCCAGTATACATCCACACCTGTGGAGAGGTCTTTGTACCAGCGGGCAGGTGAGGCTCTTTGCCTCATCTCTGTTGGCCCCCTAATTTTAGCTGAACAACCATGACAAGCAGAAGGGAGGAAGATACACCAAGGCAATTGATGGCTCTTTTTGAAAAAATTGTACCACCGATGACATCATCAGAGAAATACCCCAACACTACCACACGTCACTGCACCAACACATAGTTCACAATGCAGGCAGGTGAGTTCACAATGCATACAAGTGATACATAGTCCAGGCAAGTTCTGCAAGCAGTTCAGTGATGGCTATTGCAGAAGCTGTAGATTGGTTTTATCTTTGACTTCACATGCACTGGGATGAAGATAGAAATTCTGGCAACAATGCCTAAAGAAAAAATTATGTAACATTCCAAAAGGCACTAAAAGAAAACAATTTTCTTAACAATTTACATTGTCTAGAAGAGAATTATTAAATATAATGAAAAGAAAAGGTGGATCCAACATGGCGGCGGGCAGAGAGGCTGCGGTTTTAATGCACTCCCAGTGATGGGGTCATAAAGTCGCAAGGATAACTCTTGGATTCTACCAACGGAGATTCTCCTAGCAAAATTCCACTGAAGGGAGACTGCCCGGGAGCTACAAGAATTTTTTTGAAGCGTCTGTGTGACCCGGACGAGTGGGACCCTGCCACTAGACGCGGAGTTCGAGATTCACCAGCCACAGTCTGCGCACCGCGGGCACAGTTGCAGATCCGTCCACCGGCCCGCAGCCAAAGTGACTGGGTCCTGCTAGACGCTGAGACACAGCTTGGCAGGAAGAAGTCTTTAGCCAAGCCTCCACGCGCCAGGAGCTGAGGTGAACCGGGCAGGACCAGTCCCACCCCTCCCCTCGGTCAATCCGGCAAGAAGCCTGGGGCCCACCATAGCAGAGAGGTGACATCATCGGAGTTCGGCCGGCGAAATTCCTTCACAGCAAAATCCACTTTAGCAGGTGTGTGACTCCCCATACTGATACAAGCAGCCAGGAAACTTCATTGACTTCTCAGGGGTCGTGTCCGTAGGGAAGCAGAGGGGAGCCCAGAACCCAAGGCCCCCATATCACCAGTGGTGACCCCTAAGGTCTTATCCGCCAGTTTACCACAGCACTGAGGCTTAAAAGGGGCACTCGGTGGGGCTGCAAGTGTAACTAGATCTCTGGAGAATCACTTCTGGGGAACAGGACCTGGCTGGCAGGCTGACAGGAGGAAGGGGGTTAAGAGCTGGAGAAGGTAAATGGCTCTGGACTGACAAGTCTGAGAGACCCCCAGAAGACGCCCTACAGGGATAGCTATCGGCAGGTAGAGAGCAGACACTCCGCTTGGAAGGCACAGCTCCGCCTACTGGAAGAGAAGAAGGTGGATCTCTAAGACTTTAATTTTTTTGTTGTTGTTGTTGCTGTTGTTGATATTTTTTTCTCTCCTTCTTCTCTCCCTGTTCCTTTCCCCCCTTTTCCTTCTCTCTTTCTATCCCATTTCAAGTTTTATTGTTCTTTTCATTCCCCTCTAATCTATCTCTCCCTCTATCCTTTTTTTCTTTTTAAGAGCACCTTCGTTCTCCTACCCCCCAACTCTCATTCCAAGCATTACATCTTCCATTGTGTGTAATTGTCTAAATGCAAATAGGTGAATGTCTCGAGGCTGTCTATAAGACTCCTAAATACCTAGCTACTACCAACACCCTGATCCAATTGCCTGGTAGTATCCACCTTCAGTGGAGCAATCTTCTAAAGTAGCCGAGACATACTAACCATTGTACCACCAGAGCACCCAACCTAAACATATAGTCCTAAGAACAAACAGCAAATCATTATATGCATACAGAACCTAGAAGCCTTATATGAATTGAATGAATCAGCTTTAAAGTACAACAAAGCCCAAAATTTTTAGGCATAATCTTCCACCACAAAAGAGAGACAACAGAGATATACAAAGCCAAAACAAATGTATAGGAGAAAGCAGTTACAAAGCAGTCAAACAGAGCTGGAAAGCAACGTGAACAATGTGAAAAAACAAGGGAAAAAGGGGTTACAAACAATGCAGGACAATCTAAATATACAGGAGGACCTAGAAGAATCAGAAATATGGACAGGGAAAGAAATCAAGGCATTCCTAATTCAGATGGAACGGAATATTAGAGAAGACATGAGACAGCAAATCCAAGCATTGAAAGTATATTTTGAAGAGGAACTAACCACACAAATTAAATCCGCAAAGAATGAGCTTTATCAGGAGATAGAGGTGTTAAAAAATAATCAAGTTGTAATCATAGAAATGCAAGAAACCGTAAATCAGATTAAAAGTGCTAATGAGAATATTACAAACAGACTAGATCAAGTAGAAGTCAGAACATCAGATAATGAAGACAAAGTATATCAACTTGAAAAGAATATAGTCAACACAGAAAAGATGTGAAATCAAACATATAACACAAAACACAAGTGCACACATAATATAATACATACAACACATGACATAATATTAAAGGCCTTATGACTTTTTACAGGTGAAATCTCCATTGCAATGTCTAAAAACTCTATTGTCCAAAAATAGAACTGATCAGCAAAACATTAACCTAGTTCTGTATGAGCTAAAAAAAAACAAAATAAAACTTCATGATATGAGAAAGGGGAATAATAAAATAGATTTGAAAAAAACATTCTGGTTCTGTCACAGATGTAAGAACAGCCAAACTGGAGTTCTGCATATCAGCTCTTATTGATTTGAGCCAAATCATCTTATTTTTGGTCTGTAGAAATCTCTTTAGTTAATCTCTCTGGAATCCAAATTGGCTACTGTTCTCCCTGTGGAAACGCAAAAACAGACCCCGGACTCCAGACAATTACTTGGTCAGGACCTTTCCATTGTCCTGTTAGAATATCCTTCCAAAGTACCTTGGGCTTATGTACATTTTTTGGACATATATGCCTTTCTGCAGCACTAAGCCCTGATGAACCCAAATTTAAAAAGTTTAGAGTAAAAGGGTTATTTTAAGTTTACCTTTGGGGAATATATACCCCTTCCCAATTTGTTCTTTTTGCTTTAATATGTACGTTTTAATAGTTTCATGTGCTCTTTCAACTATGCCTTCTCCCTGTGGATTGTATGGGATTCCTGTTATATGAGTAATGCCAAATGATGAGCAAAATTGTTTAAAAGAAGTAGAAGTATAAGCAGGGGCATTATCTGTTTTTAACTCTTTTGGAACGCCCACAGTGGCAAAATTTTGTAAGCAATGAGCTATAACATCTTTAGCTTTTTTCTCCAGCAAGAAGGGAGCCCATCAAAAATCCAGAAGAAGTATCAACTGTAACATGCAAATATTTTAATTTTCCAAATTCTGGCAAGTTTGTGACGTTCATCTGCCAAATATGGTTAGGTATCAATCCTCTAGGATTGACTCCAAGATTAACTTGTGGTAAAAAGGTCACACAATTTTGACATTGTTTTATTATTTGTCGAGCTTGTTCCTTAGTTACTTTGAAACGCTTTTTTAAAGTATTAGCATTGACATGGAACTTTTTATGAAAATTTGTAGCTTCTTCTAGTGTAGAGAAAATATGTATGAATGTCATGTGTTGTTTTATCTGCTAAATATTTGCCCAAACTAAGGGCTCCAGGCAATCCTGTATGTGTCCTGAAATATCCTATAAAAAACAGATCTTTCCTGTCCCAGATTAGACTTTGTATAGTCGAAAGCAAAGAGAAAATAGTAGAGGAAGGGGAAATCCTTCTACCATCTTCAAGTGATACTATAGCACTAACTATATACTGATTATCGGAAAATAAATTAATTACAGATGCTTTAAGCATCAGAAAAGCTTGTAATACTGCTTTAAGCTCTACATTTTGATCTAATTGTTTGGGTACTAAAAATGTAAAAGTTTGATCAGGTGTAAATATTACTGCTGTACCATTATTTGACCCATCAGTGAATATATTTGTAGCATTTATAATAGGTGTTTTCTTGTCATTTTTGAAAAATTACATGATGTGATGACCAAAAAGACAATAAAGGATTAGATGGTAAGTGGTTATCAAATGAAACATTAGATTTGCACATGATTATTGCCCAAGTATTTAAATAATATCTAAATCATCAATTTGATTCATAGTATATGGAGTAATAATTTATCTTCTTGGGTTGTATTATAGTTATAGTAGAAATATTCAAGTAAAAGAGAAGGTCTCTCGAGCTAGTCAGACAGAGATAAAAATTCAATTAAAAGAGAAGGTCTCTCTAGCTAGTTAGACAGAGGAAAAAATCAAGTGATTGATCCTGATAATGTGTCTGAATCAGCCTCTTGGACCTGTGTGAGGTTGTGGCTTAGATTCTCATCACCTGATGGATCATTCCGTGTGTGAATCCATACCCAAAATGGCCAAAAGAGCAGTCCCTGTGGATGAAGTCTCTTGCCTTCCTTTGTAAGTCTACTGAACTCCATCAAGTGAGAATACGCATCCTTTGTGTCAAATGAGTTCTTCAAAGCCCTGGAGAGTCTAGCACATAGGTTCTTGGGTTTTCTCATGACTCCAATTCACATAAAAATATCTATACCTGACAGTCAGTAGGCCTCAAATTGGAGAAGCAGAGGTGTATTAAGGGCAGGCGTATTTGATCACACCTGGTTCACAGGAAGGGTGTCCAGGCCACCATGACTTTAGGCAATGAAGGGCAAGAAAGCTTATTTTGGACACTGTCTTGGACTTCGCCACTCATGGAAACCTCCAGACAGAGCGTAGTATGAGAGTGTATATATGGAAGAAAATGAGGACCATGTGGGAGTGTTTGGTTTTAATTGTGGTCATTTGTGTGGTAGTTGGAAGATATGACTGGGTATACCTGGGCTGAACTCTGGTGTGATTCCCCTTAGAGACTGAGTTCTAGAGCTGACTTAGAGAAGTGTTATCATGAAATATGTTGGGATTTTAGTTGGTCACGCATGAGAGTCGCCCTTGGAAACCGAGATCTAGGCCCAGGTTTGCTTTCCACAGAGCACTTGGAATCTAATCCAGGATATCACATGGTTTTATTCTGAAAGACATGGCAGCCATAGTTGAGAGTCAAAACACACATGTACCTCACATTGTAGACAGCAATAGGTCTGGCTTCCTGTGAAATTTTGGCCACTCTTTGGAAGCCTTGCCTGTGAGATTTCTCCAGAGCTTTCATTGAAATGAGCTTCCTCACCATTTAATTGTTCCTGAATGAAGTTAAACACACAGTGCCTCCAACATCATTCTTGTAAAATGGCTAGATAAATACCATGAAATTTTTGAAATTCCCATGACCATGAAAATGGTGTAGAACAGAGATGCCAGTAAGTTGGAGCCTGATGTGAAATGGGCCTAGAAAAGTCGTGTGCAGTTGTGTGATAAAATATCTGTGGTGGGGCAATGTGGATCTGCCATTGGCTTCCAAATGGCTTGTGACTGACATGGTGCACCCAGCAGACCCTTCTATGTAAAGGCATCTTGTTATGTGGGGAGTTTTCAGGGCAATGTTCAGAATCAGATTGCTATGGTTAAGGATGCAATCTATGTGGTATTGAAGCCTGGTTGGTTCATTATCCTGCAGAACCTGACACACCACACGTGACAGAACTCCCTTTAGCACTGTGTCCCAGTTTAACTCCTTGTATTTTGTGAAGAAAATACCAAACTCACATTGCAGCAGCAAGAAACACATCGACAAGTGGAGGATGGCCATATGGCTTTACAGTCCACACGGAAAGAGTTTGCCCGCAGTGGCCACAGTTTACCTACAAAGAGAGAATTCAGCACTGCTGCCTCATGTTCATTAGAAAATAAGAAACCATGTCCTCCAGGTCACTTAGATACATACCTAGCTTTGATGGTCTCTCTACAAAAAAAGCTAAAACTCCTGACAACAACAAATATTTCAAGTGCCCAAACTCAGAGGCAGTTTCACCAGAAGTCTTTAGTCCAGAAGAGCTCCATTTTTGTGGAGTATTTACCTGTCCCTTACTTTTGGAAACTCCTCTACCACCTTCAAGGTTGTGAACTCTTGAGCATATTACATTCCAGATATGTATTCACAGATTTTCTAACTCGTCCACTCTAATTGTATTTTACTTGGAGTGAAGGTAAAGTCAAGGCATTGTTCTGGATTCGAGTGAGAAGATTTTTGTGAAGCACATATTTACATACACATTGGATTCATTTTCCTATTTTCAATTCAAAATGCTGAATGCCTGACACTAACGCATACCCTACTAGTCTCTGACTACTAATTCTAATATGATGGAGAAAAATAACCCAAACCGAATAGAAATACAAGCAGTTTAGGCGAGACATAGTGTATTGCTGGACTTGCCTTTTGCATTATACAGGGTAGGACTTATAAATCTAGTCAATATTTTGTTGAAATAGTTCTCCATGTGTTTTTAAAGTTAACAAATAGATGAATTCCTCTCTGCCTTTCTCTGTAGCCAATTCAGCACATGTTATTTCATATGCACATATTGAATCATACCTGTTATCACATGTACATTCTTGTGAGGTGGCTGACTTTGCAGATACAAATTGGGAGAAGAGATCACTCCACCTAAACACAGTTGGAACTGAAAATTCAACCTATGGGTGAGCTTCGTAGATGAACAACATGATAAATAAAATCATGTTCAGTATAATGAATATTTTTGGATCAGTGGATGATATACATTTCATGATGAATTTCGATTTCCATATATATTGCTACTTTTTAATGTCTGTGTGTGTGTGTGTGTGTGTGTGTGTGTGTACACTCTCCAAGTTTTTCAAAATATGAAATATATGGGTCTCAATGTACACTCCCTGAATTTATTCGTATTCATGTATGTGGATTTATAATCAAATATTCAAAAGATTATTCTCAGAAATATTCATCCACCTGAAATACATATTTGTTTCCTAGAAATAAAAACTAACTTCTGTGAATGGTGCATACGAATCCTAATATTTCTACAGTAACTGACCCAGTTTAACACCAATGCAAGTAGATAATTATGGAACGTGATGTGTATTTTGATGTTCATTTTTAGTCAACACTTGTACATTACTATTTCTTCAGTTTATGCACATCATAAGATATATATTTCATACACAAGTTAGCAAATTTATTGGCATTTGTTTCACTTTCAATAACTTCATTCTTCAGAACACATGTATTCCTCCATGTTTTTTAACAAGACTTCTTTCTAAACACATTATTTTCGATTTCCATAATCACTTTTGAAGCATAACTCACACACTCTTCATGATGAAATATCACCTTAATATTACCATTAGAAGTATAACTGGTTGGAATGAATGATTTTATATCAACATTAGATTTTCTGTATATTTTCAGATATCAACTCAATCCATTATTTAAAGCGGACCAATTATATTATTTATTCACAGTATGGTCTATTCTTGCATTATCTCTATATTCTTAGACAGATACTACACCACTTTCTACCCCCAATACTCATTTATACGTCTTCAAAATATTGTTCCCAGAAATGGTGGAAGAAATACTCATGTCACCTGATCTACATATACATTTTATCACAGTAATATTCTGGAAAATAAAGCAAAGGTCACACTTATGATTGTACCAAAGCCTAAATTTAAAGTGAGCATGGATTTCTAAAAACATCCATGTCCAGGTTGCCTAATTCTCTCAAATGTCAATCCAATTGTTGACTACATATTTGTTTCTTTCTAAGATTATATATTCAAACTCAACCCTGTTGAAAATGTCTAATCGTATCACTCACTTTACTTTGCCTGATATCCTAATGTCTCTATTGATATCGGCTTTCCTTCATAAATTCCCAGTTCATCATTTTGACTGTTCATTTGACATTTACATTCACTCTCTACCTGAAACCCAATTGCTAAATAACTTTTGGTCCAAATCCTATACTCACTCTTCTTTCTGAATCTACCAACTATCTCCCAAATCCTACTGACTATCCTTTTTTGAATGGATGTTCTCTTCGACATTCAATCAATGTCCGATGCCATTGTGTATTGATTTATCTGAGACATCTGTGCAGGACATAATTCAAAGCTAAGTCTCCCAATCAAGGGCCCAATCCCTTTCTGGGCTTCAAATATTACTTAGATTTCTGTTTTCATACATATATTTCACCTCTATATTTTTATAAATATCACAGATTTCCAATACCATTATTCATCCAGCAAAATGATTCCTAACCCAAATCGAACATGTAATTAACCCAAACCATATACTATTCCCTCATTCTAACTTTATAAAATAGCAGGGAAAGTGTTGGTCTTACAATATAGGAATGTAGGGGATATACCACCTGCTGAAAACCTCAAAGGTCCATGCAGAAATAATCCCTGGAGAAGATGTAGGCAGCTATTAAGGACCTGAGAGAGCAAAAGTCATCTTCCATGGAAAACAACCCTGTCTGGAGAGGGGTTGTGTCTGACTGAGTGTCTCTGTTCCTAATGTACAGAAGATGGACCAATCCAGGCCCGTGTGCAGAGCTGTTCACGGGTGCCTATGGGTGATATAGTATTCTAACTGATGAGAGGGTCACGGGAAATAGGGGCAGCATCTATCTCATGGGACCCTTGGAAGCAACTGTTAGGAAAAAGTGGTTGCAAAGGCAGTGACCTCATTCAGTTCCTGAAGGAAGTGACCTCATCTCTATTCCTTGGTGATGGAACTCTCTGAACTTGCGATCCAGGATTCCAGGCACCCAGAGCCAGTCCTAGTCCCAGTCCCAGTGGGCTCATTTGTTTGGATTTTGTAAGGACAGAGTCAGTCTTTCTTGGTATCTATTGATGTGAAGATGGCCAAATGCCAGGAAAGCTTTGAAGACTTTCCTTTCCAGAGAAAGAAAGTAGTGGCTCACCACGAGCTCCTGACAATTTCAGAGAGTTGGCCAAAGAGACCAGATCTGAGACAGGACAGGCCATTTTGGAGGTACATAGTAAGGCTCACCAGTGAGAGTACACTCCGAATAGTCACAGACCTACTTGGGGGAAGGCGTTGCCTTTGTGGTTTTTGTTGTGTGTTTGTGGTTTTATCTCATGTTCTGAGAAAAGGTAAGAAAGGCGGTTTGTTTGGTTTGGAGTGAACTGTTTCTAGTAAGTCGTTTGACAAGGCAAGTGTTTCTATGTCTGTGTATCCCAATGTGTCTGTTGTTGTAGACATTAGAAAAGAGAATGCATCAATGGATGTGTCCTGTCTAGTAGAAAGCTTCCCAGCATCAATCCTGCCCAATTAATGAATGGATTGTGGCTTGCATTATCGAAGGGCAACACCTACAAACTTCCTAAGTTCCCATTTTCTTCCTGAATTCTGGCTACACTCAAGAATAGGCTCATGGTTTTGTGTCCAAGATATTTACCACCTCCAAGCTCTGTGATATGGCCATGTACTGGATAGCTGAAGGGAATGGCGAGCATCTCAGAAAACTCAGATATCAGTGTGACCAGTAAAGTCTCAGTGGAGGAACCCTGCTATGGGCCTTTTGCTTACCTATTGTTCTTTTGCCCTGAATGTCAGGAAGGGCTTTGCCTCACGCCACCCCTTTCTGAAGCCTGAAGAAACCAGTTTTCAAATGGAAATGAGTGGGCATCACCTGTGGCTCTTTGCTTAACTGCTTTGGAAAGGGATGTGTCTGAATCAGTCTCTTGGCCCTGTGTGAGGCTGTGGCTTAGATTACCAACACCTGATGGATGTAAAGAAAGATCCCATGTGTGCATACAAAATCAAAATGGCAAAAATTCGCAGTCATTGTAGATGAAGTCTCTCGCCTTTCTCTGTAAAGTTCCTGACCTCCATCAAGGGGAATAGGGATCCTTTGGGTCAAATGAATTCTTCAAAACCATGCAGAGGCAAATCCATAAGTGCTTCGGTTTTTTCTTGACTCCATTTCACATAAAGAATCTAAATGCCAAAGTCAGAAGGCCTCAAATTGGAGAAGTGGAAAAGTATTAATGGCAGACTTATTTGATCACTCCTGGTTCACAAGAAGGGTGTCCAGGCCACCGTGACTTTAGTCACACACACACACACACACACACACACACACATATATATATATATATATATATATATATATATATATATATATATATATATATACACACTCTCCAGATTTTTCAAAATATGAAATATGTGTCTTATTTTACACTCACGAAATTCATTCATATTCATATACGTAAATTTATAATCAACTTTCCAATTTTTCTTAGAAATATTCATTAACCATAAAAACATATATCTTTCCTATACTGAAAAGTAACTTGAGTGAATGGTGCACACAAATCCTAATATTTCTACAGTACCTGACCCAGTTTAACATCAATGCAAGTAGATTCCAATCGGACATGATGTGTATTTTGACGTTCATTTTTATTCAACACTGGTAGATTACTATTTCTTCAATTTATGCACATCATAGGATATATATTTCATCCACAAGTTAGAAAATTAATAGGCATTTGTTTCACTATCAATCATTTCCTGCTTCAGAGCACATGCATTCCTCCATGTTTCTCGACTGGTCTTTTCATGAGAAAAGGGATGGACAAGGCAAGGTAAGGCAACTAAGATAGCACCGAAGACACGGAAACAGTCCTATTTGGTTGCAACCGGATTTAGAGGGCATTGCTTCTGTTGTAATCATTTAATCCCCTGCACCCCAAGTTTAAATTGTTTCAGAATTTTGTACCCAACATGGATGGGAGGGGCTCAGAAGTTCACAATCTGCAGAAGTTTATAAAAAGCAGTTTTTGTTTCTGTTTTTTTTTTTTCTCTATTCTGGGCAAGTTAAAATTTTAAGGATACCGGGAATGGGGCAGAGCTATTTTCTTCTCTTTTTTTTTCTCTCAGCCAGATGTTACCATGGAGCCCAGTTGGTAACTTCTTTATCTTAGAAATGTAGCCATCTCTGTAAAGCCCCAGCTCAAGGCCAGAGGCCTTGTTTACATATTGCCAGCATTATGACTGACTCTTTCCAAACACATTATTTTCGATTTTCATAATCACTTTTGTAGCAAAACTAACATATCTTCATGATAAACCGTAACCCTAATATTAATATTAGATGTATCATTGGTTGGAATGAATGATTGTATATCAATATAAGATTTCTTATATATTTTCAGATATCTATTCAATCCGTTATTTAATGTGGAACCAGTTATATTATTTATTCACTTATGGTCTATTCATGCATTATCTCTATATTCAATGACACAGTGTACACCTCTTTGTACCCCCAATACCCATTTATATGTCTTCAAAATCTTGCTCCCAGAAATGGTGGAAGAAACACTCATGTCACCACATCTACATATACATTTTATCACAGTAGTATTCTGGAGACAAATGTAAAGGTCACACTTTTGATTGTACCAAAGCCTAAATGGAAAGTGAGCATGGATTACAAAAAACATCCATGTCAAAGTTGCCTAATGCTCTCAAATGTCAATCCTATTGGTGACTACATATTTGTTTCTTCTTAAGATTATATATTCTAACTCAATTCTGTTGAAAATGTCTAATCGTATCACGCACTTTATACTTTGCCTGATTTCGTAATGTCTTTATTGATATCTGCTTTCCTACATATTTTTCCCACTTCATTATTGTGACTGTTCACATGTGCTGACATTTACATTCACTCTCTAACCGAACCCCTATTGCTAAAGATATTGTTTTCCAAATCCTATACTCACTCTTCTTCCTAAACCTACCGACTATCTTCTTAATCTTACCGACTATCCGTTTATGACTGGATTTTCTCTTCTACATTCAAACATCCAAGTAATGTTCCTGCAAGCGTCGGTGGAAGAGATCACCAAGATAGTGTCTCATGCAACAGCAAGGGGTTAATTGGGGGTTCAGCAAGCTGGGGCTCAGAGCTCACATGAATAGAGCAGAGAGCCCTGAGAACAGCTTAAGCAGAGCTTATATACTTTCCTTGGAGAGGGCAGGGATGGAAATTTATTGATGGGTCAGAGCGAGTGGGTGGTTAGTGTGAAACTGGGTGAGGGAATACATTCTGCAATTTGGCAGTTGGGGACAGCACAATCTGGGAACAAGATTACAAACAGTTCTCAATATTTCAACAGTGTTTTGTTAAGCATACAGAAAAACAGGAAGTTACAAGTACCTTTTTTATTAACCTTTCATTCCCCACTTCTTCTTCTTGCTACTTTTAATCATAAAAGTGATTATTGGGACGTGTCACATTCTATGTCTGCTAGTGGGGTATTACCATAAGTTTAACTTGTCCAATTTGAGCTTGGAGAAAAGAACTTACATGGTTGAGCAAACAGGGTTTTATAGTTAGCAATAATATGAGGATTATTATTGGACAGGCCAGGGTTGATAAAAGCGTAGATAAGCAGGGGGACTGTGTGAACCAAGACTCAAACCACCCTTTTTGGGCCTCTCTCTCTCGTTGACGCTTTTCAAGGCATCCTTTTATTTTACTCAAAGGTTTTTTTTACAACCTCAGTATGGTCGGCAACAAAACAACATTCTTACATCAATGCAGCACAAAGGCCCCCTTCTCTCATGAAGAGGAGGTCCAACTCTCAACTGGAGTGTAAAACAACTTCAGAGAGACATGTTAAAGATTCCTGCAAAGCTGTGATGGAGGTTTCTATTATCTTTAAGTTTTGGTCTCTTGCTGCTTCTATTTGGGTCATTTGTTGTGTACCATGGAGCAGGGCAGTGGTTCCTGTGACTACCACTGCCGCAACTCCAATTCCTAATATGATGGCTAAAGTGAGGGATATATGTTCCCAGTGGAACCGGGTTGTATGCCCCCGTGTTTGAACTTCAAATGAACCTGGGTCATTATAGAGCAATCTGGGACACATCTTCACCATTACACAATTAATCACATCTGTTGACCATTTCATGAAAACATGAACAATGTTTAAGTATATAGAATTATACTGTTGTAGGGACGGACAAGGCACGGCACTTAAGATAGCACCAAAGACAGGGAAACAGTCCTATTTGGTTGCAACCGGATTCAGAGGGCATTGCTTCTGTTGTAATCAATTAACATCCTGAACCCCAAGTTTAGGTAGTTTCAGAATTTTGTACCCAACATGAAAGAGAAGGGACTCAGAAGTTCACAGTCTGCAGAAATTCACAAAAAGGAGCTTTTTTTTCTGTTTTTTCCTTTATTGTGGGCAAGTTAACTTTTCAAGGACACCTGGGAGGCAGAGAGCTTTTTTTTCCTTTTCTTTTATCCCCCTGCCAACTGTTACCATGGAGCCCAGTTTGTAAATTTTTATCTTAGAAATGTAGCCATCTCTGTGAAGTCCCAGCTCAAGGCCAGAGGCCTTGTTAACATATTCTGTGAAAAACTATTAAGGGGGTGTCTAGCTTAGGAGTGCTGATTTTTCCAGCCAGTAGCCAAGTAGAACAGGGCAACAGAAAAAGAGGAAGTTAATCTACACTGAACTCATTTATAGAGACTCTTTTGCTGAAAGTCCTAAAGTCAGACATGGTGAAGACTTCTGGAGAAGTTCAGTGAAGATTTTTCTGTGGGCCTGGTACAGAAGGGGAAGACGGGGAAGGCGGGGGGTGAGAGCAGCTCCGTGGATCTGAGAATAAGGAAGGAGAGATGTAAAGGAATAATGAGAAAGGGGTTTGGGATTTTCCTAGCAACATAAATTGAGCAGTAGAATCGGTAGAGCAGAAAGGAAGATGGGAGTGAGTATCCCAAAAAGCCTGTGAGGGACTTTAAATTCTTAGTAACCTGTTTTCAGTGATGACAAAGCAACTTTAAAGGCCATTTTCATTACATCTTCGATAGGGGTCTGAGGGCTCTCCTAAGCTGGTTTGAGCTTTGGGTTAAGTGGTAAGAGGACCTGGTGGGACCCGGTGTGGGCACTGACAGGAAAAGAGAGAAGTGAGTGGATGGATGGGTACCTCAGTACCTGCTACCTCAGCAAGGGGGCAATGCTCTGAGAACCGGCAGAGGTTTCGGTTTTTGATCTAGTAATTGGAGAAGAGAAATCAGGTTTGCTGAGGTGGGACTGACAGCAGAGAGTATGGAGCAGAAGGCTGAGTTTGAGGAACTATTGGAGAAGCATAGTTCAGGATGTGAGCGAAAGAGGAAAAAGGCCTTCACATAGGGGAATTTCCTTTCACCCTTTTGAGCACTTGCAGAAGTTAAAAAGGTCACACAGAATTTGAGGATCTAGAGACTCCTCTGGGGGCCATCAGTTTGGGTTTTCTAAGTGGTAATATGGCCAATGCTGTGTACTGAATTTGATGAGGATTTTGGGTTCCACCAGGCAGCCCCTGTATGCTCAAATCCCCATGACTTACAGAAGAAGTCGGCTTTTCCCCCACACAGCCGTGGCGGTTTGTGGCTTTGATAGTCTGCCGGGCAAACATACTAATATAGGCTAGCCAACCTGCATCTGGCTTGCCTGTCCCTACAACCATAATGTTTGTTTCCATTATCTATGGTACGGAAAGGATTTAATGGAATTTTAGTGAGATCCTCTTCATCAGGGATATCCTAATAGGAAAGACCTATAGCCAGCTGACAAATGTCTGGGTGGAGAGATGGCCACCAGGTCCCTAAGGGGGCTGTATGCAAGATAGACCATACTTCTTGTCTAGTAGTATTTGTGATCAGCCATTGCTGCTGAAGGGACTGATGAGCGTTAGGACTACGGGTGGCCAAGGAGAGAGTCTATAGCCTTACCCACGTGGCGAATATGCAATTTGAAAGGGTTAACAGTCTTTTCCAGTTTTCAGCCAGAGTCTGGACATGGCACAGGCTTGAGATGAGAGGCATGGATCCAGGAAGTGATTCCCTCTACTTTTACTGCTGTAGGTGTTATAATTAGCACCTGGAATGGTCCTTTCCAGCGGGGTTCCAGGGATGACACCTGATGTCATCTTATGTAGAGGAAGTCTCTTTCTTGATATCAATGTGGATTCCCCTTGTCCCCAGGTTGGAAGGCAGTGGCCAGCTGTTTCCACAGGTATAGCTGAGTTCTTACAAGAGATTTAAGTATGTCAAGCAAGGGTGTGTGGAAGGGATCCTTAGGTCTTAGAGTCGGGGTTAGGTCTCTTAGTGTAGGAAGGGCCCCATAGAGAATTTCATAGGGGGTGAGGTTACACAAAGAAAGAAAGGGAGTATTTCTTGCATGAAACAGTGCATAAGGCAGGAGCATAGTCTAATCTTTTATGCCGGTCTCTAAGCTTAATTTTGTTAAGGTCTCTTTAATGGTTCTATTTATTTTTTTTACGTGTCCTGAGCTCTGGGGTCTATAAGCACAATGTAACTTCCAATTAATCCCCAGGGTCCTGGCTAACCCCTGATTTACCTGGCCCATGAAGGCTGTTCAATTATCAGACCATATTAAATTAGGCAGGACGTGTCTTTGATAAATATTTTTCAGGATCTTCTTGACCACAATTTGTGCCGGTTTTCTTTTCTTTTTTTTTTTTTTTTTTTGGTGGGAAAGGCTTCAATCCATCCTGAAAATGTATCTACAAAGACTAGGAGATATTTAAGTCCATACCTTGCTGGCTTAATTTCAGTAACGTCCACTTCCCAGAATTGTCCTGGTCTGGTTCCTCATAGGTGCTTTCCTGCAGGAAGCTTGGAAGGGTAAGCATTAACCAATTGACAGAACTGACAGGCTTTTGTTACCCATTCAATTATTTCCTTTCACTGTGAGTGAATTAGTCTAAAACTCCGTTCTTGATCCTACAGTAATGCCGGCAGTTTTTTTGAACCAAGTTGATTGAGTTGATGTACATTTTTAATGTAGTGTAGGGCTTTCTGAAATTGCAGGCTGGGCTCAGTGAAGTTGAGGAGTTCAGTGTCAGTGTTCTTAGATGTTATCAAAAGCTTGCTGGTGCTCAAGGGTCCATTGGAATTGGGCATTCTCATTTAACAGCGGGTATAAAGGAGCAGCTAAGAACACAAACCCAGGTCCATAACCTGCTAAAGCCAGCAGTCCCAAGAAACTCTCTATGTTGTCTCCTGTTAAATGGGGGTGGTATCTGCACAATGGTTTGTTTTCTGGGCTCAGTGAGCCATCATTTACCGCGCCTAAGGAAATACCCCAGGAAGATTACTTCTTGCTTGCAAATTTGGGCCTTTTTGTCCAAAACTCTCTACCCAAGTTGAGCAAGCTCAGATAATAGTGCTTGGGTCTCAGACTCACAGTTTTCTTTGGTGTTGGCTGCCAGTAGCTGGACATCCACATATTGAAGCAGAATGACTTCGGGGTGCGTAGTTCTGAAGTTGTAGAGATGTCTGTGAAGGGCTTCATCAAAGAGAGTGGGGGAGTTTTTGAACCCCTGTGGAAGTCTAGTCCAAGTTAGTTGACAAGACGTTCCAGTTTCTGGGTCTACCTACTCGAAAGCAAACAGCAACTGACTATCTTTATGCAGAGGCAAGCAAAAGAAAGCATCTTTTAAGTACAGAACAGTATAGCATTTTCACTCGGCCACAGCAAAGAGGTTATTGGGGGTCCAGCATGCTGGGGCTCAGAGCTCACTTGAATAGAGCAGAGAGCCCTGAGAACAGCTTTAACAGAGCTTATATACTTTTCTTGGAGAGGGCAGAAAGGGAAATTTATTGATGGGTCAGGGCGAGTGTGCGGTTTGCGTGCACCCGGGTGAAGGAGTATATTCTGCAGTTTGGCAGTTGGGGACAGCACATCCTGGGAACAAAATTAGCAAACAGTTCTCAAGATTTCAACAGTGGTTTGTTAAGCATACAGAAAAACAGGAAGTGACAAGTGCCTATTAACCTTTCACCAAAGCAAAATGGAAAGTGAGATTTGATTACTAAAAGCAACCATGTCCAGGTTGCCTAATGCTCTCAAAGTCAATCCTATTGGAGGCAACATATTTCTTTCTTCCTAAGATTATATATTCAACCTTAACCATGTTGAAAATGTCTAACCCTATTACATTATACTTTGCCTGATTTCCTAATGTCTCTATTGATATCTGCTTTCCTACATATTTTCCCCAGTTCATCATTGTGACTGACTCTTCATATGTGCTCATATTTACGTTCACTCTCTACCCAAAACCCTATTGCTAATGAAACTTTCGTTCAAATCCTATATTCACTCTTTTTTCTAAACCTACTGACTACCTTCCTAATCCTGCCGACTATTCCTTTTTGACTGGATGTTCTCTAGCACATTTAATCATCCAAGGTACAAGGTCCTTTGCCATTGCACATCGATTTATCTGAGATATCTGTTCAGAACATAATTCAAAGCAAAGTATCTCACTAAAGGGCCCATTGCCCTTCAGGGCTTCAAATCGTACCTAGATTTCAGGTTTCATACTTATATTTCACCTATATATTCTTGTGAATATCGCAGGTTCCCAATACCATTATTCATCCCGCAGAATGTTTCCTAACCCAAATAGAATATGTTATTAACCCTAATCATACACTGTTCCCTCAATCTAACTTCACAAAAGAGCAGGGACAGAGTTGGTCTTACAATACAGGAATGTAGGGGATCTTTCACCTGCTGAGAACCTCAAAGTTTGATGAGAAATGATCCCTAGAGAAGATGTAGCAGCTATGAAGGACCTGAGAGAGCAAAAGTCATCTTCCATGGCAAACCACCTGTTCAGGATGAAGTGATGTGTCTGAATCAGCCTCTCTCCTACTGATATAAAGAAGATGGACCAAACCAACCCTGTGTGGAGAGCTTCTCCTTGGTGTCTACGGTTGATATACCATTCTAACTTCTGAAAGTGTCACAGGAAGTAGGGGCAGCCTCCATCTCAAGGGACCCTTGGAAACAAGTGTTAGGACAAAGTGGTTGCCAAGGCAGTGACCTCATTCCCTTCCTGTTGGAATTGACCTACCTCACTTCTTTGGTGATGTAACTCTCTGAACTTGGGATCCAGGAAGCCAGGCACACAGAGCCAGTCCCAGTCCCATTCCCAGTGGACTTACTTGTTTGGATTTACCAAGGAGAGAGTCTGTCTCTCTTGGTACCTAATGGTTTGAGGATGACAAAATGCAAGTAGAGCTCTGAAGATGGGCCTTCAATGAGAAAGCAGGTAGTGGTCAGCACAGGCTCCATACAACTTCACAGAGATGGACAAGAAGACCAGACCTGAGACAGGACAGCCATTTTGGGGGAACATAGTATGGTCCACCAGTCAGAGGACACTCTGGATAGTCACAGACTTACTTGGGGGAAGTAGGTGACTTTTTGAGTGTGGGTGTGAGTTTGGGGTTTTGTCTCATGTTCTGAGAATAGGTAGGAAAGGTGGTTTGTTTGGTTTAGAGTGGACTGTTTCTAGAAAGTCCTTTGACAAGGCGAGTGTGTCTGTGTCTGTGTATCCCACTGTGTCCTTGGTTGTACATATTAGAAAACAGAATAGATCAATGGATGTATCCTGTCTAGTAGAAAGCTTCCCAGAATTCATCCTGCCCATTTTAGGAAAGGACTGTTGGTTGCTTTTCGATGGGCAACACCTACTATATTCCTAAGTTCCTGTTTTCTTCCTGAATTCTGGCCACTCTCCAGAATAGGCTCATGTTTTTTTGTCCAAGATATGTACCACATCCAAGCTCTGTGACATGGCCATGTACTGGATAGCTGAAGGGAATTGCAAGCATCTCACAAAACTCAGATATCATTGTGACTAGTAAAGTCTCAGTGTAGAAACCCTGCATTGGGATTTGCTGACTTATTGTTCTGTTACCCTGAAGTCAGGAAGGTCTTTGCCTCATGCCACCCCTTTGTGAATTTTGAAGAAAAAAGTTTTCAAATGGAAGTTAATGGGCATCACCTGTGGCTCTTTGCTTAACTGCTTTGGAAAAGTATGTGTCTGAATCAGCCTTGTGGCTCTGTGTGAGGCTGTGGCTTAGATTATCAGCTCCTGATGGATCTAAAGAAAGATGCAATGTGTGCATCCAAAACCAAAATGGCAAAAAGATCAGTCATTGTGGATGAAGTCTCTCGCCTTCCTCTGTAAGTTTCCTGACTTCCACCAAGTGAGAATAGGGATCATTTGGGTCAAATAAGTTCTTTCAAGCGCTGCAAAGTTGCTTTGGTTTCCTAATTACTCCAAATCACATAAGGAATCTAAACCTGACAGTCAGTAGGCCTCAAATTGGAGAAGCAGAGCAGTATTAAAGGAAGAACTATGTGATCAATCCTAGTTCACAGGAAGGGTGTTCAGGCCACCCTGAGGTTAGGCAAATGAGGGGCAAGGGAGCTTATTTTGGACACTCTCTTGGGCTGCGTCATTCATGAAAACCTCTAGCCAAAGGGTATAATGAGTGTATATATGTAAGAAGTTGAGTGCCATGTGAGAATGATTTGGTTTTTATTGTGGTCATTTGTGTGGCAGTTGGAAGAGATGACTGGGTCCACCTGGTTTTGAACACTGGTGTGACTCTCCTCAGAGACTGAGTTCTGAAACTGACCTCAGAGAAGTAATTGCTTTGGAAAGAGATGTGTCTTAATCAGGCTCTTGGCCCTGTGTGAGGCTGTGGCTTAGATTATCAGCAACAGACGGATCAAAAAAATGATCCCATGTGTGCATCCAAAACCAATATAGCCAAAAGAGCAGTCATTGTGAATGAAGTCTCTCACCTTCCACTGTAAGGTTCTGAAAGAATAAAAGAAATTGAAATCGAAATGTAATGAACCAGGTTTTGTAAAGTTTCCAAGCTGCACTCAGAACCTGAAATTCCTGTGGCAGTTAAGACAATTCCTGGAACTGCCCATTAGATGTGTGTTGAAATCTTCCCTGACCACCTAGTTACTTAACAACCCCTTCCCAGAAGCCGTGCATCTCACCACGTATACATCTCAGGGCTTCAACCAATCAGTTTAAATGTATACCCCTTCTGAGGGCTGACCAATCACCCCCTGCCCCAACTTTTCCCGCCAATGAATGTGCTAATCATGTTTTAGAGTTGTTATTTCATTTTCCCGTGGTACATGATGATTTCCTAAAGGAGGCTCTGATGTATGTAAAGTCCCTGAGCTCTCTAAAGAATGTACATAAACTCTGCTCAAGTTGTTCTCGGGGCTCTTTGTTCTTTGCTCCTCTGAAGGCAGCTCTGAGGCCTAGCATTCTGGACCCCCAATAAACCCTTTGCTGATGCATGAGAAATCCTCTTTGTTGTCTTTTCCTTTGATGTTCGCAGCACCTTTTCATCTGGAGGCCCCAGGTGAGATATCCAGGAGCGGTGAATGGAAGACCTCAAGGGAGTCCTCTCGGGGTAAGTAAGGTGCCTCTTTCTGGTTTCGGGTTTCAGGCTAGGGCGTGGCAAAGTGGCTGTTGGTGAAGAGCATTAGCTCTCTCCTATGGTGTGACAGACGTGTCACAGAGCCAAGATCACGTCCCTGAGGCACACTCCGGAGGATTAGGGAATTCAAGGAATAGTAGTTTCCTCAACTCGGTTATGTTTTGCTTCAGGATTTGATTTGCCAGCCCATCAGGTTTTGCCGGTAACTCAGTTTTGGTCATTGTTCTGAACTCATGTTGAGTTTACTGTCTGTTTTTATTGTCTAACCCATCAATATTTTCCAGTTACTCAGTTCAAATCTTTGTCTTGGACTCATGTTAAACGTTTACTGTTTGTCTTTGTGTTGTGTTTGTGTCTTCACTGTCCCTGTTTGAGTAACTCCCATTATGGGACAAAGCACTTCCTCTTCTCTGTCCCTGACCCTTGATCATTGGACTGATGTCCGCTCAAGGGCCCAGAATCTTTCTTTTTCAGTAAAACACCGTACCTGGCAGACTCTCTGTGCTTCATAATGGCCCATCCTCGAATTCAGATGGCCCCAGAAGAATCCTTCCACTTTCCTCTAATCCGAAAATTCAGAGATATTGTCAACAGCCATATACTCCTTCCCCCACATTCCTATCATTCAAACTTTCCGCTCCTCTCCCTCTTCCTTCCATTCTCCCTGAGTCACAAGACTGGACACTCCACCCCCTCCTTATTGTCTACTCTCCCTCCCCAACCCCCAACACAGTTCCTGATGATCCTCCCACCGCTGACTCAGCCTCTCCACTGCTAGAGGCAATTGGGCCAGACCCAAGCCCTCCAGGGGACTTCCCCACAGCAGCAGCAACCCCTCCTCCCCTGGAGGAAGATGGGCAACCTAAAAGAACCCACCGGCGATGGATAATAGAAAACTCAGAAGCCCCTGTGATGCTCTCTCTCCATCCCTATGGGCCCATGAACCGACCCAACTGGGACCCCAACACCTTTGAAGGTAGGAAGCATCTGTCCACTTATCGCCGGGCTCTAATAGCGGGTCTCAGAGTGGCCGCCAGAGAGCCGACCAATTTAGCCAAGGTAAGAGAGATTATCCAAGGTCCTAATGAGTCTCCCTCTATGTTTCTGGAGAGAATTATGGAAGCATATAGAAAATATACTCCTTTTGATCCTCAGGCAGATGACCAAAAGGCATTTGTTACAATGGCCTTTATTGAGCAGGCTGCCCAAGATATTAAGAGAAAGTTACAATGTCTAGATGGGTTACAAAATACGACCTTAAGAGATTTAGACAGAGAAGCTGAGAAAGTATATTATAAGATATATATTATAAGTATATATTATAAGTATATAAGTATATTATAAGAGAGAAACTGAGGAGGACACGGAACAGAGGAGAGAGAAGGAAAGGGAACAAAAAAAGGATGAAAGGAGCAAAAGGCAGACAAAAGCATTGACTAAGATTTTCTTCACAGCAGCAAATACGCCAGAAATTAAAAAGCAGGGAGTCAGAAAGGGATACTTGGGCCCACGCCAAAGGCTGTCCCTGGCCTCAGATCAATGTGCCTACTGTAGAGAAAAAGGACACTGAGTCAAAGAGTGCCCCAAAAAGAAGAAGCCACGGCAGCCCGCCATGCTGACTCTAGAAGAGGACTAGGAATGTCAGGACTCGGATCCCCTCCCCGAGCTCAGGGTAACATTTGAAGTGGAGGGGACTCCAGTGAACTTTGAAGTGGATACAGGAGCAGTATACTCAGCCTTTAAGGCTTCACTGGGCCCCATATCAAATAAATGGTCCCTAGTTCAAGGGGCTAATGACACTACTTATCGGGCTTGGACAACTAAGAGGATTATGGAAGTAGGAAAATGAAAAGTCCACCACTCTTTCCTAGTAATCCAAGAATGCCCAGCCCCATTGATGCACAGGGATCTGTTTACCAAACTCGGGGCTAGAGTAACCTTTAACCCTGATGGTCCCCAAGTGGATGTTCTAAAACCTTCAGTAAAAACTCCCATAGTCACAGAATTGACTATGTCCGTAGAAGATGAACATCAACACTTCGTGCCCCCTAGGACTGATCAAAGAGGCAAACTACAACAGAAATGGATAAGAGATTATCCTAATGCCTGGGCAGAAACTGCTGGGTTAGGTCTAGCCATAAAACAACCTCCAGTAGTAGTAGAATTAAAAGCCTCTGCCTCTCCAATCAGTGTTAAACAATATCCTCTAAGCAAAGAAGCTAAGGATGGGATAAGTCACCATATTCAGAAATAATTGGCCCTTGGGGTCCTAAGGCCCTGTCAATCAGCCTGGAATACCATCCTGCTACCAGTAAGAAAGCCAGTAACTAGGGACTACAGTCCTGTTCAAGACCTAAGAGAGATCAACAACAGAGTGCAGGACATTCACCCCACAGTACCCAATCCATATAATTTGCTTAGCACTCTGAATCTGGACCAGGAATGCTACACTGTGCTGGACTTAAAAGATGCTTACTTCTGCTTGCCCCTACATAAGGACAGTCAGTTGCTGTTTGCTTTCGAGTGGATAGACCCAGAAACTGGAACATCTGGCCAAGTAACCTGGACTAGACTCCCACAGGGGTTCAAAACCCCCCCCACTCTCTTTGATGAAGCCTTCCACAGGGACATAAACGACTTCAGAACTGCACACCCCGAAGTCACACTACTCCAATATGTGGATGATCTGCTACTGGCAGTGGACACCAAGGAAAACTATGAGTCTGGGACCCAAGCACTATTATCCGAGCTTGCTTGGCTTGGATATAGGGCTTCTGCCAAAAGGCCCAAATTTGTCAGCAAGAAGTAATCTTCCTGGGTTATTCTCTTAGGGGTGGCAAATGATGGCTAACTGAGAACAGAAAACAAACCATTGTGCAGATAACACCCCCATCTAATAAGAGACAACTCAGAGAGTTTCTTGGGACTGCTGGCTTTTGCAGGTGATGGATTCCTGGGTTCGCCTCTCTGGCTGCCCCTTTATACCCGCTGATAAAGTGGAATGCCCAATTCCAATGGACCCCTGAGCATCAACAAGCTTTTGATAATGTCAAAAAAAGGTGCTGCTATCTGCTCCGGCCTTAGCACTCCCAGATATAGATAAACCCTTCACTCTCTACATCGAGAAAAAGAAAGGAATAGCATGGGGAGTGTTCACTTAGACTTTGGGACTTTGGAAAAGGCCGGTAGCATTCTTATCAAAAAAACTGGACCCAGTGGCTACTGGGTGGCCCCGTTGCTTAAGAGCTATAGCAGCGGCAGCGCTTCTAATAAAAGATGCTCATTAATGAACGTTGGGACAGAAGCTATCCATTATAGCCCCCCATGCCCTGGAGAGCATCATCTGTCAACCTCCAGATAGGTGGCTATCAAACTCCAGAATAAACTACTACCAGAGCCTCTGGATTAGCAAAGACAGAATAACTCTTGGACCTTCTGCTCCACTCAACCTGGCTGCCAGAAGAATCATCAGGACCTGTCGCTCATGAGTGTCAACACATACTGGCAGAGGAAACCAGTATAGGACGAGACTTGAAGGATCCAGCCACTGCCTCACCCTGAAGTCGTATGGTTTACGAAAGAGAGCAGCTTCCTCCAAGATGGTATGTCGTGGGCTGGAGCAGCAGTAGTTAGCAAAACTAATGTCATCTGATCCTCTGGTCTCCCAGAAGAGACATCAGTCCAAATGGCAGAACTGATTGCCCTTACGAAAGCATTGGAACTAGCAACAGGCAAAAGGGCCACCATATACACTGATAGCCACTATGCATTTGGCAATGCTAATGTGCACAGGGCTATTTACCAGCAAAGGGGGCTATTAACCACCACTGGGAAAAAAATAAAGAACAAAGTTGAGATTCTCCACCTTCTCTCAGCAGTGAAGGGCACTAAGGAACTAGCTATAGTGCACTGTCCAGGGCACCAGAAGGGAAACGACCTCGTTGCAGTTAAAAACAGAAGGGCAGATGAGGAAGCTTAATTGGCAGCCCTAAACGGAGTGACTCTGTTAACTTTTTCCACACCAGGGGGATCAACATTCAGGAGACTTGGCCACACTGGAACATTCAGGCAACTTATCATCTGAGGAGACAGATACAGAACTCTGGGACCCTACAGAGCCAAGTTTACAATTTCAAAAAGCCCACCTTTATGTCAAAGACGTACACTAGCTCACTCACTTAAGCTCAAAGAAGTTATAGGCACACTTAAAGGACCAAAAAGGATTTATTATTGACTGACTTACAGAGGAAAGAAATAGCTTAGCAGGTGATTAGAGCTTGTCAAGTCTGCCAATTAGTTAATGCTTACCCATCCAAGCTTCCTGCAGGGAAGCGCTTACGAGGAACCAGACCAGGACAATTTTGGGAAGTGGACTTTTCCTGAAATTAAGCCAGGAAGGTATGGACTTAAATATCCCGTAGTCTTTGTAGATACTCTTTCAGGATTGGTTGAAGACTTCCCCATGAAGAAAGAAACGGCTCAGACGGTGCTCAAAAAGATTCTAGAAGACATTTTTCCAAGGTTCGGCCTGCCTAAGGTAATAGGGTCCAATAATGGACCGGCATTTGTTGCCCAGGTAAGTCAGGGATTCACCAGGACCCTGAAGATTAATTGGAAGTTACATTGTGCTTATAGATGCCAGAGCTCAGGACAGGTAGAAAAAATGATTAGAACCATCAAAGAGAATTTAAAGAAATTAAGCTTGGAGACCTGCATAAAAAAATTGGACTATGCTCCTACCTTAAGCACTGTTTCGTGCAAAAAGTACACCCTCTTCCTCTTTGTGTAAACTCACCACTTATGAAATTCTCTATGGTGCCCCTCCTTTAGTAAGAAACCTAACCCCAACTCTGAGACTTAATGATTCCTTTCACACCGCCTTGCTTGACAGACTTAAAGCCCTTGAACAAACACAGCACCCAGCGATACCTGTGGAAACAGTTGGCCAGTGCTTATCAGCCTGGAGACGAGGGAACCCCACATCGATATCAAGTGGGAGTCTTCGTCTACGTGAGACGGCATCAGGTATCATCCCTGGAACGCCGCTGGAAAGGACCATACCAGGTGCTGCTTATAACACTTACAGTGGTGAAAGTGGATGGAATCACTTCCTGGATCCATGCCACCCATCTCAAGCCTGTTCCCTGTCCAGCCTCCGGCTGGAAACTGGAACAGACTGGTAACCCTCTCAAGTTGCGTGTCCGTCGTGTGGGTAAGGCTATGGATTCTTCCCCTGACCACCAGCAGTCCTAATCCCCATCAGCCTGTTCAGCAACAATGGCAGCTATAAATCCTACTGGGCAAGTAGTGTGGTCTATTTCACATACAGCCCTCTTATGGACTTGGTGGCCATCTCTCTACCTGGACATTTGTCAGCTTGCCATAGGCCTCTCTGACTGGGATCTCCCTGACATAGAGGACTTCACACAGATCCCACTCAAACCCAAACCAGGGCAACATAGACCACCTTACCCCATGAATTATGGATATCATCTTCCCCAGCTCAGGTGTAAACTAGCCAGTCTTGATTTTTATGTGTGCCCAGCTGATTTCTGAAGTCGCAAACAGGCCCAAACCTGTGGAGGACCCAGTGACTTTTATTTAAGATCTTGGGGTTGTGAACAAACGGGAGCTACATGGTTGAACCCAAACTCCGCAGACAGTATCATTCAGGTAGGAAAAAATGACACCTGGATTGATCCCAAGAAATGTGCCGCTAGCCAAGTTGTGTCAAAAACTCGCTGTGGAAAGAATAGTCTATGTTACCCCCTCAATATAACTTTCACTTCCAAAGGAAGGGGCTACCTCAGAACAACATGGTCTATGGGAAATACATGGGAAATGCGATTCTATATTTATGGCTCTCGTTATGACTTTGGTCACTGGTTCACCATCCTGCTTAAAAAGGAAGAAAATCCCACAGCAATAGGGCCCAATCCCCTCAAGCCAGGAATTAAGCCTCCAAAACCTCCCATGCCTAGATCTACCAGAACCCCTCAACCATCTCATACTTCCCAGTTTCCATCTTTGCCTACTTCCCCAGTCCAGAGTACAGCTGACTCCTGCCCCTGGGAACTAATTAAAGGAACCTTAATTGTACTGAACTCCACACAGTCAGAACTCCTTGCATTTCAACCCATGTATTTGACAGCTTTGTAAATTATTGTTTAATGGTGCATATACTCCCCAGGGTGGTTTATTATGATGCAGAATCATTTTAAGGTCTACTAGGGGGACAAACAACCTGATTTTGCTTGCATCCAGTGTCCCTTACTCTAGCCATCCTATTGAGGATAGGAGCTGCTGCAGGAGTGGGTACAGGAACAGCTGCTATGATCCATGGGTCACAACAAATGGTCTGATTAGAAACAGCAATAGATCAAGACTGGAAGACATTAGAGACCTCCATCACAGTGCTGTAGGAATCCTTAAACTCTCTCTCTGAAGTTGTTTTACAGGACAGGCGAGGATTAGACCTCCTCTTCATGAGGGAGTGGGGCCTCTGTGCTGCACTGAGAGAAGAATGTTGTTTTTATGCTGACCATACTGGAGTTGTAAAAGAATCCATGAGTAAATTGAGAAAATGCCTTGAAGAGCGCCAGAGAGAAAGGGAGATTCAACAAGGGTGGTTTGAGTCATGGTTTACCCAGTCCCCCTTGTTAACTACACTCCTATCAGGCTTAGCTTGACCCCTGATCATCCTTATGGTGTTGCTAACTTTGGGACCTTGTTTGCTTAACCGCATAGTTTCCTTTCTCCAGGCTCAAATTGGGCAGGAAAAACTCATGGTAATCAGACAGAAATACGCTCCACTGGCAGAAATAGAGTGTGAGACCCCGCAATAATTATGATTCATTACTTTTAAGATTAAATGTAGTAAGAAAAAGGAGTGGGAAGTGAAAGAATAAAAGAAATTAAAATTGAAACATAAAGAACCAGGTTTTGTAAAGTTTCCAAGCTGCACTCAGAACCTGAAATTCCTGTGGCAGTTAAGACAATTCCCGGAACTGCCAATTAGATGTGTGTTGAAATCTTCCCTGACCACCTAGTTGCTAAACAACCCCTTCCCAGAAACCGTGCAGCTCATCACGTATACATCTCAGGGCTTCAACCAATCAGTTTAAACGTATACCCTTTCTCAGGGCTAACCAATCACCCCCTGTCCGACCTCTTCCTGCCAATGAATGTGCTAATCATGTTTTTGGGTTGTTATTTGATTTTCCCGTGGTATGTTGATTTGCTAAAGGAGGCTATGATGTATGCAAAGTCCCTGCCCTCTCTAAAGAATGTAAATAAACTCTGCTCAAGTTGTTTTTGGGGCTCTTTGTTCTTTGCTCCTCTGAAGTTAGCTCTGAGCCGCAACATGCTGGACGCCCAATAAACCTTTTGATGTGGCATGAGACAGTCTCTTGGTGGTCTTTTCCTCCGACTTTTGACCGACCTTTTTACCTATGAAGGACCTGAGAGAGCAAAAGTCAAATCCATGTCAACTTCCATGTCAAACATCCTGGTCAGAATGAAGGAATGTGTCTGAATCAGCCTCTCTCTTCTTAATGTAGATTAAATGGACCAAACCAGGCCTGTGTACAGAGCTGTTCCCGGATGCCTATGGTTGATATACCATTCTAACTTGTGAAAGTGTCACAGGAAGTAGGGGCAGCCTCCATCTCATGGGACCTTTGGAAGCAACTGTTAGAACAAAGTGGTTTTCCATCACAGTGACCTCATTCAGTTCCTGAAGGAAGTGACCTACCACACTTCCTTGGTGATGGAACTTTCTGAACTTGGGATCCAGGAAGCCATGCACCCAGAGCAAGTCTTAGTTTCAGTCACAGTGGTCTCAATTGTTTGAATTTACCAAAACAGAGTCAGTGTTTCTTGGTACCTACTTATGTGATGATGGCCAAATTTCAGGAGAGCTCTGAAGAGTGGCTTTTTCTGAGAAAGCAGGTAGTGGCTCAACCATGGCTCCTGACAACTTCTAAAAGTTTGCAAAGAAGACCAGATCTCAGATTGGACAGGCCATTTCGTGGGAACATATTATGGCTCACCAGTCAGAGGACACTCAGGATAGTCACAGCCATACTTGTGGGAAGGAGGTGCCGTTGTGGGTGTCTGTGTGAGTTTGTGGTTTTGTCTCATGTTCTGAGAATAGGTAGGAATGGCGGTTTGTAGGTTTGGACTGGAAAGTTTCTAGAAAGTCGTTTGACAACACGAGTGTTTCTATGTCTGTGTATCCCACTGTATCCGTGGTTGTAGACATTTGAAATGCGAATGCATCAATGGTTGTGTCCTGTCTAGTATAAAGCTTCCCAGCATTCTTCCCACCCAATTTAAGAATGGAGTGCGGCTTGCCTAATGGATGGTGAACAGCTACTATCTTCCTAAGTTCCTCTTTTCTTCCTGAATACTGGCCACTCTCCAGAGTATCCTCATGGTTTTGTTTCCAAGATATGTACCACGTCCAAGCTCTGTTACATGACCATGTACTGGATAGCTGAAGGGAATGCGAGCATCTCAGAAAACTCAGATATCAGTGTGACCAGTAATGTCTCAGTGGAGAAACCCTGCTTTGGGCCATTTTCTTACTTATGTTTCTATTACCCTGAATGTCAGGAAGGTCTTTGCCTCAGGCCACCCTTTTGTGAAGCCTGAAGAAAACAGTTTTCAAATGGAAATGAATGGGCATCACCTGTGGCTCTTTGCTTAATTGCTTTCAAAAAGGATGTGTCTGAAACAGCCACTTGGCCCGGTGGGGTGGCAGTGGCTTAGATTCTCAGCACCTGATGGATCTAAAGAAAGTTTCCAAGTGTGCATCCAAAACCAAAATGGCCAAAAGAGCAGTCATTGTGGATGAAGTCTCTCACTTTCCTCTGTAAGCTTCCTGAGCTAAATCAAGTGAGAATAGGGATCATTTGGGTCAAATCATTTCTTCAAATCCCTGCAGAGGCTAGCCGATAGGGGCTTGGGTTTTCTATGATACCAATTCACATAAAGAATCTATACCAGACAGTCATTAGGCCTCAAATTGGATACACAGATCAAATAGGGCAGGCCTATTTGATCACTCTTGGTTCACAGCAAGGGTGTCCAGGCCACCCTGACTTTAGGCAAATGAGGGGCAAGGGTGCTTATTTTGAACAGTGTATTGGGCTGTGCCCTTCATGGAAACCTCCAGCCAGAGTTTATGATGAGTGTCTATGTGGAAGAAGATGAGGAGCATGTGGGAGTGTTTTAGTTTTAATTGTGGTCATTTGTGTGGTGGTTGTAAGAGATGCCTTGGTCCACCTGGGCTTGAACTCTGGTGTGATTCCTCTTAGAGAATGCATTATGGAACTGACTTCAGAGAAGTATCGCCATGAATTGTGTTGGTATTTAAGGAGGCCACACATGAGAGTCGCCCTTGGACACCGAGATCTAAGCCCAGAGTGGCTTTCCACAGAGCACTGGGAATCTCAGCCAGGATATGACATGATTTTTTTTCTGAAAGACTTGGAAGCCATAGTTGAGAGTCAAAACACACATGGACCTTACATTGTAGACCTCAATGGGGCTGGCTTCATGTGACCTTTTGGCCAGTCTTTGGGAACCCTTGCCTGTGAGAGTTCTCTAGATTATTCATTGAAATGTGCTTCCTCTAAATTTAATGGTTCCTTAATGAATTGAAACCCACAGTTTCTCCAACTTCATCTTTGAAAATGGCTAGATAAATACCATGAAATTTTTTAACTTCCCATGGCCACATGCCACTGGAGAACCTTTGGATGTACAGTTGCTGATCCTGAGTGTACCAGACAGTGCCTTGATTGACTGGGTTTTATGAAAATGGTGTAGAACAGAGATGCCAGTATGTTGGGGCCTGCTGAGTAGTGGGCCAAAAGCTGTTGTGTGCAGCTGTGTGATAAAATATCTGTGGTCGGGACATGTGATTCTGCCATTGACTTCCAAATGACTTGTGGCTGACATGTTACAGACAGGAATCACTTATATGTCTGAAACCTCTCCATAAAAGGCATTTTGTTATTTGGAGACGTTTCAGGGCAATGTTCAGAATCAGGTTGCTATGGTCAAAGGGTCAAGTTATGTGGGATAGAAGCCTGGTTGGTGCATTCTCCTGCAGACCCTGACCCACCACACGTGACAGGACTCCCTACATCACTGTGTACCAGTTGAAGTCATTGTATTTCATGAGGCAAATACCAAACTCCCAGTGCAGTAGAAAGAAACACCATGAAAAGTGGAGGATGACCAAATGGCTTCACAGTCCACATGCGGAGACACTTAGCTTTCAGTGGCCACAGTTTACCTACAGAGAGAAGTCAGCACTGCTTCCTCATGTTCTTTGGAAAAATTGAAACAATATCCTCCAGATCTCATAGATGTAGACCCAGCTTTGATGGTCTCATTTGAATGGAAGCTAAAGCTTCTGACAACAACATATATGTCGAGTGCCCATCGTCAAAGGCAGTTTCTCAAGAAGTCTTTAGTCCGGCAGAGCTCCAGGTTTGTGTAGTGTTTACCTTTTAGACCAGGTTGCAAGAAAAGACCACTGACTCCAATTAAAATCAGATTAAAGCAAGCTTATTATTTCCACCACCCTGGCTGCCTCTCCCTCCCAAAACGTTGGGAACAGGAGAGCAGCCCAGCTTTATAGCCCAGAAAGTTACACAAAAGTGGGGTTAAAAATAACAGAATTCTGACAAGCATCACACTAATGGTATTTTACATTTTTGTTTGCTGGCCCCAACATCAGAATTTATGAGGACCATTAGAGCCTCAGAGAGTGTCGTCTGGCCAAGGAAGGCCAATATTTATGAGGTGTCAACAAAGTTTCAGAGAGGGCTGTTATCTGGTCAGAGAGCCAGGCATGGGTGAATTCAAGGCACGGGCAGGCTTTCCAAGCAGGTTCAGATCTTGCTGCAATTTATAGTTAAGCCAAAATTATCTTTTCACGGCTTTGTGGCAAGATGGCTCCCAATTTTAATAAAAGATCAGGTTGGGTCAATCATTCCCCCCTTTTCTAATGTGTTTTTTTCATATATTTGATTGGGTAGGAAGAGCACTGTGGGAATTTTAATCCCTCAGGTAATAGTCTCCCGATTTTTTGAACTCACCCAAAAACAGGTCTCCCTGATTTTACCTGACTTAATTAATTACTTATATTGATATTCTATTTATTTTTGTCTCTATTGTTGTAAGAAGAGAGGCGTCACTCATTTAGACTTCTTCTGAGCTGAGAGAGGATGACGTGAGGGGGCACCGCCTGAGGGACATTAGTCGCCTTTTAGAAGTCAGTTAGGTTTGAAGTCTGGATGGGGAAGAACAGGTAGTAAAGTCATCTGGGGATGGGTTCTTCTATGAGAGAAACAAAAAAACATGAGTACTTAATAAATGTTGCAACAGCTGGAACATGTCACTGTATAGAAGTTCCCTCACCAGTCTTTAATATCCCCAGTTATCAGGACTGTCAACTTAATATTTAACTTTTAGTGTTACATTTGTCCCTCCCCATAAGATTCAGTTTAATAATTTAATGTCATCTGATCTTGCAAAATACTTTTACTAGTATGACCTCTGTGTCTAATAGAGAAACCTTTAATTCTCTTACTCATTGCTGGATAATCATACTAACAAATACCAAGCCTATGTGTTTAGGTTAAGAATATCTGTAGGCCTTAAACTAAAAACTTCTGCCACTGGCAGATAATCTTGATAGCCTCTTTTTATAGTTATCAGGCATTCCTGTCTGAGAATCCTTCTTTGTAGCCTCCAGTCTTACTTATTTTGGGAGGCTAACATAAAGTGTATACCTTAAAATATTATTATTACTATTATTATATAAAATGCCCAGAAATGGCTGTAATTTGTTTTTAACTGTCTTTTCTAAGTGTTTAAGATGAAGCAGTCAAACTGACTTTTGTTTCTATCTATTCTGAACAGTCAGCTGAGATTTTATGGGAGTCATTCCTGGGGAAACTTGAGAGCAGCTTCTCAGTTCTGCTAGTGCCATTTGCGCTAGGTGGGTCCAGGTCTTGCTTGACCATGTGGCTTCCCTCGGAAGCATCAGGGATGTTTCCCTTCTCTGATGACTCTCCTCTTCGTAGCAAATGCACTGATTGGCTTTCTGTTCTCCAGTGGTCTCATTAATCTCCCTGATCAGGAGGTTATGCGGTTCAGAGTTGCAAAGCTCTTTAGAGAAGTCCGCTGTTCCCTGGATACAGACTGACTCAGAGGGCAAGAGCCAAATATTGGTTTTCTTGTCCCTTTTCATATAACTTTAATTTTAAATCCTAATCTTAAACATCCATCAAATAAATTTTAACAGACTTATATAAAGAATACTGGGCTTTAATGTCTATAATTTAAAATTATTTATCTTTTAATTATTTGGGATCAGTATTATTCTTTCTGTCTTGTAGGTGATGGCTAATTATCTTAAATTAACCAATGTTGTGTTCTTAAAGCAACACTGCTGTAAAACACTAACAGGGAATCTTTATATCACCCATAAGGAAATTACAAAATAAAATTAACAACAGTAAACAAACTTAGTTCGTGTAATAGCTACCCTAAAATTTTTGGCTGAGTTATACATTATATCCTCTGTTTGAGATGCTAGTAATGTTGACAGGAAAAAAAAAACTTTTGAAAATAACTTTAAATGAAATAACATCTGACCTACTGCTTTCGCAGTCATTCTCACATAATAAGATGGGACACAGAGCCTTTTCTCAGGTAAGGCAGGGCTCTTTATTAATCTTAAGTGTTTTAATTCTAAAGCTAATCTTTGTTTTTTAAATATCATTTTACAAAGTTTACATAAATTATTTGAGGTCACATGAACATTAGCTAACACCGTATGATATAGCTTTTAAAACATGAATTAAAAAAAGGCTGAAAGTTTTTAACCTTTACATAGATTAGGCTCTCATTAACTTAAAATACATTTAAATTGTTCCCCAATATAAAAAGTAACATAAAAGTTTACATATCTTATTGACAACAGGTAAATAAATCCCATATATATATTTTACCATACAACTTCAGAACACCACCTTGATATAATGCTCTTTTAAAGTTTCTACCTTACAGACTTGTATACCTGGAAGATATGAGCACATTAATAGCATCACAATTGCATTGATGTTTCTACATTAACCAAGTTTAGCTTTTAAAGAAATGGCAGTACAGTGCTCTAAAATAACAGTTCTTATTTAATCAGTTGTTTAATTTTTATGGTTGCTTGCTCTAGAAAAATAAAACTTAATAACCACAATGTTATGGATAAACTTATGTTTTGAGAAATTTTTGTCTCTTTAACACATGACTGATTTTTACAATCTTATACAGACTTTTGGACAAACTTATACAGACCTTAGTAAATCAATCAGATATCTAACAAAAGTACTCATGAATGAGTAATCCCATATCAAATTTACTTTACTTATTTATCAAAATATTAGACAAATGTATTGAACAGTGTACCATTTTTTGTTGAAGAAAAAGTTCCATAACCAAGGCATATTAGACCTTTTGTCGGCATTAATATTTTATTAGATTTTTGAACACCTAGAAAAACTTGTAAGGTTAAATTTAAGACATTTATTTTTATCTGTTTATCCAATTTAAATTGTACCAATTAAACATGTGAATTTAAGATCTTTGGATCCACGTTTTAAAATTTGTTTATATGAGTGCTTTTTTTATGAGTGCTCCTTATATGTGTTAATTTGTATAACATATATATGATATACGGATATATGTATATATAGACATACAACACTAACAAAAGTGTGCACACATAATAATAGTAAAGGCCTTGTAGCTTTTTGCAGTTGAAATCTCCATTGCAATGTTTCAAAAACTCCACTGTTGGTCAAAGATAGAGCTGATCAGAAAAACATTAACCTAGGTCTGTAGGATCAAAATCATGAGCTCAAAAAAAGAATACAGAATCTAAGGAAAAAAATAAGAGTCCTAGAAAAAATGACTGGCCAGTAATTAGTAAATACCATACAATTTACCTTTTTTCCTGCCTTAGGCCTCAGATCAGTCTCCTACTGAGCTTGCAGGCTTCTTTCATTTGCATTTCAACAAAAGTCCTTGCTGAGATCTGAAAGGAGCAGGGTAAAACTGCTATTCTGAGCAGACACCTCAGGCCTAAGGCATTTTAACCATAATTTTGAGGTTCGGATGTTGAAAATTATGATACAATTTTAAGATGAAATTCACAAAATTTTATATCTTTACATCTTGTTTTGTCAACAGATACCATAATATGATTTACTATCCTTGTCCAAATTAATGCACTGGTACACACTGTGATATTTTCTCAGTCTACCCAATTCAAAATTGGTGAAAAATAAAACTGAATGTTTGGGAAGTTACTTGCCAACTTGGAAGTAGAGTGCTTTAGTTTTCCATCCTAAGCATTTAAGTTATCTGGCATGAATTATCTGAAATCATAAACTAAACAATTACCTAAACCCGACTTTTAACTGCAAGAATGAGCAATGCTACAAAAACCCATCCAGATACCAGATTGTTACAATAAAACATCATCATTTAAACACACATTGAACTAATATCATTCCCAAGAAACAATTTATAATATCAACACATTATTGCACATGTCTTAAAGGGCCAGAAACAAAGACACAAGACAGACAGAAAGGAGCTCCAGACTATGGCTGACAGACAGAAGCCTTAAAAACAGAGCAGATAAGAGAAAAATCTCCTACACCAGTGGCAGGATAGATGTCCTCACAAGGGGATCAGATGTTTTCACAGACGGCAACCTGAAATGTAATATCAAGGGTTTCCATGGTGACTTTACTGCATTTAGTGTCTCCTTTTTCTTTTTCTTTTTTTTAAGAAGACAGAGGTGGCATAATCCTTACAGTGCAGGGAACAAAGGAAGGAATTCCCAGAAGCAACAGGGCTTTGGTAGATCCTGGGAGTCCCTCAGTCCCTCCTTTTACTTATAGGATTAGCTCCTCTGGTTTGGTTCCACCCCAATCTCGCTCCATCTCCTAACATTTCAGTAGTCAGCTCTCAAAAAGTTCCAGGGTCGGGGGGTTATCAAAATTTGTAACTTAAATTTCGGTTTCTGACCTTGAAGCGAATTAATACCTATTTAATAATGAGGACAGGGTTTGAGAAAAATAAAAAGGGAGGTTTACTGCTTTGCTAACAAAGCAGAAACACAGGGGACTCTGCCCAAAGCTTGTGACTCTCTTGAACTGGAGCAACAAGGGGTTTTAAAGGAGTTTCCATTGTTAACCTGGGAGATACTCTGTTCTTTGGTGGCCAGCAGGCATTGCCCTCTGCAGTGGGTGAGTTCCAGGCTGCCAGCTAGGGGCTTCTCTCATCCTGCTTAACAAAGGGGGGTAAACTTCAACACAGTTTTTTAGAACACAGTCCAAAGGGTGTAAGGCTTACTTGCTTTATTACCCATTTTTACGTCCAATATCTTTAAGTTTTTACCACAGAAATCACACAACAAAATGCACAAAAACAAACAAACAAAAAAACATATAGAACACAGAACAAAACACAAAGAAACAGAAACCTGGTGAAGATACAGAAAAACAGAGGAGCAATGAAATGTCTTGCTGAAGCTCCGGGGTAGGAGCTCCTGCGTGCCCGGCTGCACCTTTCTACCCTTTCAGAGAAATTCCATACAGAACAGAACAGAGGACAGAACAATTCTTGTTACTGTCCTGGACAGGAGTACATGTGAGCCTCCCCAGGCCACCACTCTGTCATCAGAAGACATCTCCCT
Organism: Callospermophilus lateralis; assembly: GCF_048772815.1. NCBI lineage: Eukaryota > Metazoa > Chordata > Mammalia > Rodentia > Sciuridae > Callospermophilus > Callospermophilus lateralis. Next base: position 315,755 of record NW_027511026.1, on the reverse strand, counting down.
TAACCGGATATCAGATGTTATAAAGGCACCACCTACCTATGGAGGCCTCCTCCACCAGGTGCTTGCTAATAGTTTTAGTGCGATGGTTCACTGCAGTGCTCCCTGGACCGAATGCTCACTCCAAGGCTTTGGAACTTGGCTCTCCAGCCCTGAGCCCTGGAGGAAAGGCCAGCGTCAGAATTTCCAGCAGTCTGGTCTTATGATCTGGTCACGTCATCTTGCTGGGGAAGTCCAAAATGTTAGACCAGGATGCAAGAAAATACCACTGACTCCAATTAAAATCAAATTAAGGCAAGCTTATTAGTTCAACCGGCTAGGCTGACTCTCCTTCTCAAAACGGCGGGAAAAAGACAGCATCCCCACCTTTCCTACACCCCAGCTTTATAGCCCAAAAAGTTACACAAAAAGGGAGTATCAGAACACAGAACTTTGACAAGCATCACACTAATTGTAGTTTACATTTTTTATTTGCTGGCCCCAGCATCAGAAATTATGAGGACCATTAGAGCCTCAGAGAGGGTCGTTGTCTGGCCAGGGAAGGCCAATATTTATGAGGTTTCAGTAAGGTTTCAGAGAGGGCTGTGATCTGGTCAGTAAGACAGGCATGGGTGAGTTCAAGGCATGGGCAGGCATTCCAAGCAGGTTCAGAATTTGCAGTAATTTATAGTAAAGCAAAAATTATCTTTCCATGGCTTTGTGGCAAGATGGCTCCCAATATTAATGAAAGATCAGGTTGAGTGATCACCCCTGTCCCTTCCTTTTGGAAACTCCTCTACCACCTCCAAGGTTGTGAACTCCTGAGCATTTTCCATTCCAGATAAGTATTCACAGAATGTCTAACTCTTCTCCTCTAATTGTGTCTTACTTGGGGCAAAGGTAATGTCAAAGCATTGTTCTGGATGAGAGTGGGAAGATTATTGTATATCACATATTTGCATACACATTGGATTCATTTTCCAATTTTCCATTTGAAATACTGAATTCCTGGCACTAACCCATACCCTACTAGACTCTGACTAATAATCCTAATATGATGGTGAAACATAACCCAAGCAGAATAGAAATACAAGCCGTTCAGAGGAGGCATGGTGTGTAGTTGGAATTGCCTTTTGCATTATATAGTATAGGAGCTATAAATCTAGTCAATTTTTTGTTGAAATAATTCTACATGTGTTTTTAAAGTTAACAAATATGGGAATCCTGTCTCCCTTTCTCTGTAGCACATGTATTTTTATATGCACATAGAGAATCCTACCTGGTATCACACGTACATACTTGTGAGGTGGCTGAATTGGCAGATACAAATTGTGAGAAGAGATCACTACTCCTAAACGCTGTTCAAACTGAAAATTCAACCTATGGGTGAGCTTCCTAGTTCAATAACATTATACATAAATCCATGTTCAGTAAAATGAATATCTTTGCATCTGTGGATTATATATATTTCATGATGAATTTCGATTGGCATATATATTGCTACTTTTTTTCTTTTTTTGGTTGTTCAAAACGTTACAAAGCTCTTGACATATCATATTTCATACATTAGATTCAAGTGGGTTATGAACTCCCATTTTTACCCCAAATAAAGATTGCAGAATCACATTGGTTACATATCCACATTTTTACATAATGCCCTATTAGTTAATGTTGTATTCTGCTACCTTTCCTATACTCTATGATCCCCCCTCTTTTTCCCTCCCATCTTCTCTCTCTACCCCATCTACTGTAATTAATTTCTCTCCTTGTTTATTTTCCCATTCCCTTCACAACCTGTTATATGTAATTTTGTATTACAATGAGGGTCTCCCTTCATTACCATGCAATTTCCCTTTTCTCTCCCTTTCCCTCCCACCTCATGTCTCTGTTAATGTAAATCTTTTCTTCCTGCTCTTCCTCCCTGCTCTGTTCTTAGTTGCTCTCATTATATCCAAGAAGACATTTGGTATTTGTTTTTTAGGGATTGGCTAGTTTCACTAAGCATAATCTGCTCTATTACCATCCATTTCCCTGAAAATTCCATGATTTTGTCATATTTTAGTGCTGCGTAATACTCCTTGGTGTATAAATGCCACATTTGTTATCCATTCATCTATTGAAGGGCATCTAGGTTGGGTCCACAGTGCAGCAATTGTGAATTGTACTGCTAAGAACATCGATGTGGCAGTATCCCAGAGTTACACTATTTTAAGGTCTTCAGGAAATAGTCCAAGAAGGGCAATAGCTGGGTCAAATTGTGGTTCCATTCCAAGCTTTCCCAGGAATCTCCATACTGCTTTCCAAATTGGCCGCACCAGTTTGTGGGAACAGCTCTCCTCATAGGCCTCATTTGGTCCATCTTCTCTACATTAAGAAGAGAGAGGCTTACTCAGACACAACCCTTCATCCTGACCAGGTTGTTTGCCAGGTTGTTTTGGTCTTTCAGGTCTTTCATAGCTGCCTACATCTTCTCCAGGGATCAAATATGCATGGACCTTTGAGGTTCTCAGTAGGTGGCAGATCCCCTACATTGCTGTATTGCAAGACGAACCCTGTCCCTTCTCTTTTGTAAAGTTAGATTGAGGGAACAGTGTATGGTTAGGGTTAATAACATGTTCAATTTGGGTTCGGAATCATTCTGATTGATGAATAATGGTATTGGGAACCTGCGATATTTATAAAACTATAGAGGTGAAATATAAGTATAAAAACAGAAATCTAGGTAAGATTTGTAGCCCAGAAGGGAATGAGGCCCTTTATTGGGATACTTAGCTTTTAATTATGTTCTGCACGTTTGTCTCAGATAAATTGATAATCAATGGCATAGGACCTTGTACCTTGGAAGATTGATTGTAGAAGAGAATATCCACTCAAATTTGGATAGTCGGTAGGATTAGGAAGAGAGTCGGTAGGTTTAGGAAGAAGAGTGAGTATAAAATTTGGATCAAATGTTCTTTAGCAATACGGTTTCATTTACACAGTGAATGTAAATGTCAGCACATGCGAAGAGTCAGTCACAATGATGAACTGCGGAAAATATAGGAAAGAAGATATCAATAGAGACATTACAAAATCAGGCAATTGTAAAGTGAATGATAGGTTTACACATTTTCAACAGGATCGAGATTGAATACATAATTTTAGGAAGAAACAAATATGTAGTCACCAATAGAAATGACATTTGAAAGCATTATGCAAACTGGAAATGGATGTTTTTAGTAATCCATATTCAACTTCCATTTAGGATTTGGTGCAATCATAAGTGTGACCTTTGCATTTTGTGCCCAGAAAATTATTGTGATAAAATATATATGTAGATCATGTGACATGAGTATTTTTTCCACCATTTCTGTGAGCAATATTTTAAGACATATAAATTAGTATTGGGGATACAAAGTGGTGTACCCTGTGTCTATGAATATAGAGATAATGCATGAATAGAACATACTATAAATAAATAATATAACTGGTTCCACTTTAAATAATGGATTGAATTGTTATCTGAAAATATATAAGAAATCATATATTGACATACAATCAATAATTCCAACCAGTTATATATCTAATTGTCATCTTTGGGTTATTGTTTATCATGAAGTGTGTGTGAGTTTTGCTTAAAAAGTGATTATGGAAATCGAAAATAATGTGTTTGGAAAGAAGTCTCATGAAATTACCAGTCAAGAAATATGGAGGAATCCATGTGTTCTGAAGCAGGAAGTGATTGAAAGTGAAACAAATGCCTATAAATTTGCTAAATTGTCGATGAAATATATATCCTGTGATGTGCATAAACTGAGGAAATAGTATGTACCAGTGTTGAATAAAAATGAACGTCAAAGTACACATCATGTACCATTGGAATCTACTTGCATTGATGTTAAACTGGGTCAGTTACTGTAAAAATATTAGGATTCGCGTGCATCACTCACCGAAGTTAGTTTTCTTTTTTTTTTAATTTTTATTTATGCTTGTTCAAAACATTACATAGTTCTTGATACATCATATTTGTCACTTTGATTCAAGTGGGTTATGAACTCCCATTTTTACTCCGTATACAGATTGCAGAATCACATCAGTTACACATGCATTGATTCACATATTGCCATACTAGTGTCTGTTGTATTCTGCTGCCTTACCTATCCTCTACTATCCCCCCTCCCCTCCCCTCTCCTCCCCTCTTCTCTCTCTACCCCCTCTACAGTAATAAATTTCTCCCCCTTGTATTATTTTTCCCTTTCTTCTTGTATGTAATTTTGTATAACCCTGAGGGTCTCCTTCCATTTCCATGCAATATCCCTTCTCTCTCCCTTTCCCTCCCACCTCTCATCCCTGTTTTAATGTTAATCTTCTTCTCATCCTCTTCATACCTATTCTGTTCTTAGTTAATCTCCTTATATCAAAGAAGACATTTGGCATTTGTTTTGAAGGGATTGGGTAGCTTCACTTAGCATAATCTGCTCTAGTGCCATCCATTTCCCTGCAAATTCTATGATTTTGTCATTTTTTAATGCAGAGTAATACTACATTCTGTATAAATGCCACATTTTTTTATCCATTCATCTATTGAAGGGCATATAGGTTGGTTCCACAGTCTTGCTATTGTGAATTGTGCTGCTATGTACATCGATGTAGCAGTGTCCCTGCAGCATGCTCTTTTTAGGTCTTTAGGGAATTGACCGAGAAGGGGAATAACTGGGTCAAATGGTGGTTTCATTCCCAGCTTTCCAAGAAATCTCCATACTGCTTTCCAAATTGGATGCACCAATTTGCAGTCTCACCAGCAATGTACAAGTGTACCTGTTTCCCCACATTCTAACCAACACTTGTTGTTTGACTTCATAATGGCTGCCAATCTTACTGGAGTGAGATGGTATCTTAGGGTGGTTTTGATTCACCTTTCTCTGACTACTGGAGATGGTGAGCATTTTTTCATGTACTTGTTGATTATATGTCCTCCTCTGAGATGTCTGTTGAGGTCCTCGGCCCATTTGTTGATTGGGTTATTTGATATCTTATTGTTTAATTTTTTGAGTTCTTTGTATACTCTGGATATTAGGGCTCTATCTGAAGTGTGAGGAGTAAAGATTTGTTCCCAGAATTTAGGCTCCCTATTTACCTCTCTTATTGTTTCTTTGGCTGAGAAAAAACTTTTTGCTTTGAGTAAGTCCCATGTGTTGATTCTAGTTATTAACTCTTGTGCTATGGATGTCCTATTGAGGAATTTGAAGCCCGACCCCACAGTATGTAGATCGTAGCCAACTTTTTCTTCTATCAGACGCCATGTCTCTGATTTGATATCAAGGCCCTTGATCCATTTTGAGTGAACTTTTGTGCATGCAAGAGAAAGGGATTCAGTTTCATTTTGTTACATATGGATTTCCAGTTTTTCCAGCACCATTTGTTGAAGATGCTATCCTTCCTCCATTGCATGCTTTTAGCTCCTTTATCAAATAGAAGTTTGTTGTAGCATTGTGGATTAATCTCTGTGTCCTCCATTCTGTACCATTGGTCCACCCACCTGTTTTGGTACCAGTACCATGCTGTCATTGTTACTATTGCTTTGAAATTTAGTTTGAAATCTGGTATCGCTATACCGCCTGATTCACACATCCTGGTTAGAATTGCTTTTGCAATTCTATTATTATTCCATATGAATTTCATGATTGCTTTCTCTATTTCTACAAGAAATGCCGTTAGGATTTTGATTGGCATTACATTAAACCTATAGAGAACTTTTGGGAATATCACCATTTTGATGATGTTAGTTCTCCCTTTCCATGAACAGTGTATATTTTTCCATCTTCTAAGATCTTATTCTACTTCTCTTTTTAGGGTTCTGTAGTTTGCATTGTATAAATCTTTCACCTCTTTTGTTAGGTTGATTCCCAAGGATTTTAGTTTTATTTTTTGAGGATATTGTGAATGGAGTGTTTTTTTTTTTCTCATTTCCGTTTCAGAAGTTTTGTCACTGATATACAGAAATGCCTTTGACTTATGAATGTTGATTTTATATCCTGCCACATTGCTGAAATCATTTCTTACTTCTAGTAGTTTTTTTGTAGACCCTTTTGGGTCTTCTATATATTGAATCATATCAGCTGCAAGTAGTGATAATATAAGTTATTCTTTTCCTATTTTCATGCCTTTTATTTCTTTCATCTGTCTAATTGCTCTGGCCAGTGTTTCGAGAACTATATTGAATAGAAGTGGTGGTAGAGGACATCTCTGTCTTGTTCCATATTTTAGAGGGAATGCTTCAATTTTTCTCCATTCAGAATAATGCTAGCCTGAGGCTTAACATAGATAGCTTTTACAATGTCGAGGTAAATTCCTGTTATCTCTAGTTTTTCAAATGTTTTGAACATAAAGGGATGCTAAGGGTCTATCCTTCTTATTTATTTTTTGCAGAACCAAGCTTTAGTTTTGTAATTTTTTCAATAGTTTCTTTTGTTTCAATTTTGTTGTTTTCCGCTCTGATTTTAGTTATTTCTTGCCTTCTGCTACATTTGCGGTTGTTTTGCTCTTCCTTTTCTAGGGCTTTGAGATGAAGTGTGAGCTCATTTATTTGTTGTTCTTTCCTATTTTTGAAGAATGACGTCAAGGTGGTGAATTTCCCTCTTAAAACACCTTTCATTGTGTCCCATAGACTCCGATATGTTGTGTCTGTATTTTCATTTATCTTGAAGAATTTTTTGATTTTCTCATTTATGTCTTCTGTAACACATTAATCATTCAGTAACATGTTGTTCATTTTCAGTGTGATGTAGGATTTTTCCTTCCTTCTTTTTCATTGGTTTCCAGATTCATTCCATTATAATCCAATAAAATTCATGGTATTAAGTCCACCCTTTATATTTACTGAAGGTTGCTCTATGGCATAATATATGGTCTATTTTTTAGAAGGATCCATGTGCTGCTAAAAAATATTATATCCACTTGATGATGGTTGATATATTCTATATATGTCAGTTAAGTCTAGGTTATTGATTGTGATATTGAGTTCTATAGTTTCTTTATTCAACTTTTATTTGGAGGATCTGTCCAATGGTGAGAGAGGTGTGTTGAAGTCACCCATAATTATTGTGTTGTGGGCTATTTGATTCTTGAACTTGAGGAGAATTTGTTTTATGAACGTCACAGCACCATTTAATGGTGCGTAAATATTGATAATTTTTATGTCTTGTTGGTGAATGGTTCCTTTTAACAGTATATAATTTCCTTCATTATCCCTTTTGATTAAATTAGTCTTGAAGTCGATTTAATTCGATTTGAGGATGGCCACCACTGCTTGCTTATGAGGACCGTGTGCATGGTATATTTTTTCCCAACCTTTCACCTTCAGCCTGTGTATGTCTTTTCCATTCAGATATGTCTCCTGGAGGCAACATATTGTTGGATTTGTTTTTTGAATCCAAGTTACAAGCCTATGTTGCTTTATTGGAGAGTTTAAGCCATTAATGTTTAGAGTTACTATTGATATATGGTTTCTACTGCCAGCCATGTTTGAATATTTATCGCTTTTTAAAATTTACTTTGTTTCTCCATGATTAGCTTTTCCCCCGCCCTCTGTCATTACTGAGGCACTTCCCACTGATGGTTTTGGTTGTTGTTTTTCATTTCTTTCTCGTGTAGTGTTTTGCTCAAGACACTTTGCATTGGTGGTTTTCTGGCTGCAAATTCTTTTAGCTTTTGTTTATCATGAAAGATTTTTATTTCGTTGTCGTACCTGAAGCTGAATTTTGCTGGATACAGAATTCTTGTTTGGCATCGATTGTCTTTCAATGTTTGAAATACGTTGTTCCAGGATCCTCTCACTTTCAGTGTCTGTGATGAAAAATAGGTTGCTAACCTTATTGGTTTACCCCTGAATGTAATCTTCCTCCTTTCTCTTGAAGCTTTTAATGTTTTCTCTTTGTTCTGTATATTGGATAGCTTCATAACAATATGTCTTGGCGTTGGTCTACTGTGATTTTGTGTGCTCTGTGTCCTGTAAGCATCTTCAATTTGTATATCCATTTCCTTTTTTATTTCTGGAAAATTTTCTGTAATTATTTCATTCAACAGGTTACTCATTCCCATGGTTTGAATCTCTGTACCTTCCTCTATCCAGATGACTCATAAGTTTGTTTTTTTTATGTTATACCATATCTCTTGGATGTTTTTCTCGTGATTTTTTACCAGCCTTTCTGTGTTGGCTAGACTCTTTTCAAGATGATATATTTTGTCTTCATTATGTGACATTCTGTCTTCTACTTGCTCCACTCGGTTAGTGATACTCTCAATTGAGTTTTTAATTTGGTTTATCGTTTCCTTCATTTCTAGAATTATTCTTTGAATATTTATAATCTCTATCTCCTGATAAAGAAGATTAACTTCTTCTTTTATCTGTTTATGTAATTCATTTTCAATGTGTTCTTTCATTGTATTTATTTGCTCTCTCGTATCCTCTTTAAGGTTCCATTTCATCTGTCTAAGGTATTCCTTGAGTTCTTTATATGACCATTTTTCTGATAATTCTAGGTCCTCCTGAATATTTAGGTTATCCTTCATTGTTTGTACTCCTTTTCTTTCTTGCTTTTTGATGCTGCTCATGTTACTTCTTGTTCTGTTTGAGTGCTGAGTTACTTCTTATTCTTATAAATTTATTTGAAGCTTGGGAGGAAAGATATTAGAAGGGATGGGAAGAAGTCACTAAAGAGAATGAGAATAGGCAGGTAGAATTCAAGGATGGGGGAATAAGAAAATTGAAAAGAAATGAAAAGACAAAAGAAAAAAATAGAAAATAAAGAAAGAAATAATTTTTTTAAAAATAATAATGATAATTAAAAAATGAAAATTAAAATTTAAAATAATAATAATAATAGTAAAATTAAAAAAATAAAAACATTAAAATAAGTTAAAGAACAACACAAAAAATTTAAATGAAAGAAAAAAAATAATAAAATAATAATAATAATAATACATGCAGTCATAGAGTTCAATTAACTTCTCTTCCAGTAGGTGGAGCTGTGCTCACTGGGCCAAGCTTCTCCTCTCAATAGGTGGGAACCAATCACTGTGCAGCAGCTCTTCCACCCAGACTGGGCGGGTCTCTAATCCTGAGTGCCTAGGACCTTCTCTAGTGTTTCCTCAAGCCAGGCTCCGCTCAACTGTGACGCTCACCACAATACTTGTTACACGTCAGGTCTCTGCTCCTGGTAGCCCTGTTTTCATCAACGCTTGGCACTCTCTCCCTGTTTGCCTCCCTCAGACCCTAAGTTTGTAGAGCTTGGGGCTGGGAACCCCCAGCGAATTTTCTTGCTCTCTGGTATCCATGCCCACATTAGCTGGTGTAAGAGACCTCAGTTGTCAGCACTGGTAGGAGCGGTAGCCAGGAATTCCACGCCACAAGTCCCACAGCACACATGATTCCCTCGGTCTGGCCATCTTTCTCACGGGAGACCTGGGAGGGCCACTTAAGGGAGAGCTGGGAGGGGCCCTTAATGTTTCCCCGCTGTGTGGAGAGAGATGCATAGGGAATTACACACCTGTCGTACTGGTTTCAATGAAGTTATCTCCTCTGCCCATGACATCAGTTCTCTTCCACGGTGGTATCCCATGCAAATGGTGACCATTCGTTCCTTTTGCCAGGTGACCAATGCAATGGATGGGTCCTGACTGTGTCTCCAAAGCCCCATTTCAATCCAGTGGCCTTTTACCTCTGTAAATTCAGAAGGGCCGACCAGTTATTTCAGAGGGAACGTTAGTTCTGAGTCACAAGAAGCAGGCAAATCTGAGCTTCTATGCAGCCGATCCGGTCTCTGTGTGTTTTCTCAGGGGCCCAGACTGTTCGCACCAGATCCACGTCAGGTCAGCATTGCCTAATGATTCTGAACAAACAGCATTTAGACAGTTTATGACTCCCTATGCCTGCGCAGCTAATGAGGTCAGATACTTGATTTCTCCATGTCCGCCACCATGTTGGATCTCCTATATTGCTAGTTTTTAATGTCTGTGCGTGTGCGTGTGTGTATATATATATATATATATATATCAATATAAGATTTCTTATATATTTTTAGATATCAATTCAATTCATTATTTAAAGTGGAACCAGTTATATTATTTATTCACAGGATGGTCTATTCATGCATTATCTCTATATTCATAGACACAGGGTACACCTCTGTGTACCCCTAACACTAATGTATATGTCTTCAAAATATTGCTCCCAGAAATGGTGGAAGAAATACTCATGTCACCTGATCCACATATATATTTTATCACAGTAAAATTATGAACAAAAAATGTAAAGGTCACACTTATGATTGTACCGAAGCCTAAAAGAAAAGTGAAAATGTTTAACTAAAAACATCCATGTGAAGGTTGCCTAATGCTCTCAAATGTCAATCCTATTGGTGACAACATATTTGTTTCTTCCAATGATTATATATTCAAATTAAACCCTGTTGAAAATGTCGAATCCTATAACTCACTTTATACTTTGCCTGATTTCATAATGTCTCTATTGATACCTGCTTTCCTACTTATTTTCCCCAGTTCATCATTGTGACTGACTCTTCATATGTGCTGACATTTTCATTCATTCTCTAACCGAAACCCTATTGCTAAAGAACTTTTGGTCCAAATACTATACTCACTCTTCTTCCTAAACCTACCGACTATCTTCCTAATCCTACCGACTATCCATTTTTGACTGGATGTTCTCTTCTACATTAAATCTACCAAGGTACAAGGTCCTGTGCTTCAAATCATACCTAGATTTCTGTTTCCATACTTATATTTCACCTCTATGTTCTTGTAATTATCGCAAGTTCCCAATACCATTATTCATCGGACAGAATGATTCCTAACCCAAATTGAACCTGTTATTAACCCTAAACATACACTGTTCCCTCAATCTCATTTTACAGAAGAGCAGCGACAGAGTTGTTCTTAAAATACAGGGAATTAGGGGACCTTCCACCTGCTGAAAACCTCAAATGTCCATGCAGAAATGATACCTGGAGAAGTTGTAGGGAGGTATGAAAGACCTGAGAGAGCAAAAGTCCTATTCCATGGCAAACAACCTGGTCAGGATAAAGGGATGTGTCTGAATCAGCCTCTCTCTACTTATGTTAGAGAAGATGGACTAAACCAGACCTGTGTGGAGAGCTGTTCCCAGGTGCCTATGGTTGATATACCATTCTAACTTGTGCAAGTGTTCCAGGAAGTAGGAGCAGCCTCCATCTCATGGGACCCTTGGAAGCAAGTGTTAGGACAAACTGGTTGCCAAGGCAGTGACCTCATTCATTCAATTCCAAAGAAAGTGACATACCTCATTTCCTTGGTGATGGAACTCTATGATCTTTGTATCCTAGTGGCCAGGCACCCAGACGCTATCCCATTCCCAGTCACAGTGGTCTCACTTGTTTGGATTTACCAAGGACAGAGTCAGTATTTCTTGGTACCTACTAATGTGAGGATGGCCAAATGCCAGGAGAGCACTGAAGAGGTACCTTTTCTGAGAAAGCCAGTAGTGGCTCACCACTTTTTCCTGACAACTTCACAGAGTTAGCCAAGGAAACCAGACCTGAGAGAGGACAGACTATTTCGAAGGAATATAGTATGGCCGAGCAGTTAGAGGACACTCCAGATAGTCACAGATCTACTTGGGGGAAGGAGGTACCATTGTGGGAGTGGGTGTGGGTTTGTGGTTTTGTCTCATGTTCTAACAAAAGGTAGGAATGGCGGTTTGTTTGGATTGAAGTGGACTGTTTCGAGTAAGTCATTTGACAAGGTGAGTGTTTCTATGTTTGTGTATCGGACTATGTCCATTGTTGTAGACATTAGAAAAGAGAATGCATTAATGGATGTGTCCTGTCTAGTATAAATCTTACCATAATTCATCCTGCTCAATTTATGAATGGACTGCACCTTGTCTTATCGATGGGCAACACCTGCTATCATCCTAAGTTCCTGTTTTCTTCCTGAATTCTGGCCAGTCTCCAGAATAGGCTCAGGGATTTGTGTCCAAGATATGTACCACCTCCAAGCTCTGTGACATGGCCATATACTGGATAGCTGAAGAGAATGGAGATCATCTCAGAAAACTCAGATATCAGTGTGACCAGGAAAGTCTCAGTGGAGAAACCCTGCTTTGGGCCTTTTGCTTACCTTATGTTCTGTTGCCCTGAATGTCAGGAAGGTCTTTGCCTCAGGCCACCCCTTTGTGAATCCTGAAGAAAACAGTTTTAAATTTGAAATGAATAGGCATCACCTGTGGCTCTTTGCTTAATTGCTTTGGAAAGGGATGTGTCTGAATTAGCCTCTTGGCCTTGTATGTGGCTGTGATTTTTATTCTCACCATATGATGGATCCAAAGAATGATCGCATGTGCGCATCCAAAACCAAAATGGCCAAAAGATCAGTCATTGTGGATGAAGTCTCTCGCCTTCTTCTGTTAGGTTCCTGACATCCATCAAGTGAGAATACTGATCCTTTGGGTCAAATGAGTTCTTGAAATCTCTGCCGAGGTGCTTGGCTTTTCTCATGACTCTATTTCACATAAATATTCCATACCTGAAAGTCAGTAGGCCTCAAATTGGAGAAACAGAGCAGCATGAACGGCAGGCTTATTTGACCACTCCTGGTTCATATTAAGAGTGTCCAGGCCACCCTGACTTTAGGCAAATGAGGGGCAAGTGAGCTTATTTTGGACACTACCAATGGCTGCACCCCTCATGGAAACCTCCAGCCAGAGGTCATGATGAGTGACTATATGGAAGAAGATGAGGGCCATGTGGGAGTGTTTTGGTTTTAATTGTGGTCATTTGTGTGGCGGTTGAAAGAAATGTCTGGGTCCACCTGGGCTTGAACTCTGGTGTGATTCCCCATAGAGACTGAGTTCTGGAACTCACCTCAGAGAAGTATTGCCATGAATTGTTTTGGGATTTTAGGAGGCCACGCATGAGAGTTGCCCTTGGAAACTGAGATCTGGCTTTCCACAGAGCACTGGGAATCTCAGCCAGGATATCACATGATATAATTGTGAAAAACTTGCAGCCATAGTTGAGAGTCAAAACACACATGGACCTCACATTTTACACCTCAATGTGCCTGGCTTCATGTGACCTTTTCCCCACTCTTTGGGAAGCCTTGCCTGTGAGAGTTCTCCAGAGTTTTCATTTAAATTAGCTTCCTCAACATTTAGTGGTTCCTGAATGAATTGAAACCCAGAGTTTCTCCAACTTCATCCTTAAAAAATGGCTTGATAAATACCATGAATTTTTGGAAGTTCCCACAACCAGGTGGCACTGGAGAACATTTGGATGTCCTGTTGCTGATCATGAGTATACCAGACAATGCCTTGATTGACTGGGTTTCATGAAAATGGTGTAGAACAGAGATGCCAGTAAGTTGGAGCCTGCTGAGTAGTGGGCCTAGAGCAGTGGTGGGCAAGTTTGTGATGAAACATCAGTGGTAGGGCCATGAGGATCTACCATTGGATCCCAAATGGCTTGTGACTGACATGGTGCAGCCAGCATTCCCTTATATGTAAAGGCATCTTGTTATATGGTGAGGTTTCAGGGCAATGTTCTGAATCAGGTTGATATGGACGAGGGGGCAATGGGCCAAGCTAGGAGGGATAGAAGCCTGGTTGGTGCATTCTCCTGCAGACCCTGACCCAACACACGTGACAGAACTCCCTCCAGCAATATGTCCCAGTTGAGCTCCTGGTATTTCGTGAAGCAAATACCAAACTCCCAGTGCAGCAGGAAAAACACCACAAAAAGTGTAGGAGGACCAAATGGCTTTGCAGTCAACACGGAGAGACACTTAGTCCTCAGTGGTCACAGTTTACCTACAAAGAGAGGATTCAGCATTGCTGCCTCATGTTCATTGGAAAATAAGAAACCAAGTCCTTCAGGTCACAAAGATGCAGAACCAGCTTTGATGGTCTCACTACTAAAGAAGCCAAATCTCCTGACAACAACATATATTTCAAGTGCCCAAACTCAGAGGCAGTTTCTCAAAAAGTTTTTAGGCTCTCAGAGCTCCCTGTTTGTGTTGTGTTTACCCTGTCCCTTACTTTTGGAAACTCCTCTACCACCTCCATGGTTATGAACTCTTGAGCATTTTCCATTCCAGATATGTATTCACTGATTTTCTAACTCTTCTCCTCTAATTATGTTTTACCTGGGGTGAAGGTAATGTCAAGGCATTTTTCTGGATGAGAGTGAGAGGATATCAGACCTTAACAGATATTTGTGAAGCACATATTTGCTTACACATTGAATTCATTTTCCAATTTTCCTTTTGAAATACTGAATCCCTGACACTAACCCATACCTACTAGAATCAGACAACTCATCCTAATATAATGGAGAAAAATAACCCAAACAGAATAGAAATTCAAGCAGTTCAGAGGAGGCATCTTGTATAGTTGGACTTGCCTTTTGCATTATATAAGGTAGGAGTTATAAATCTAGTCAATTTTTATTTGAAATAGTTCTCCATGTGTTTTTAAAGATAACAAATGTGTGAAATCCTGTTTCCCTTTCTCTGTAGCCAATTCACACATGTATATTTATATGCACATATAGAATCCTACCAGGAATCCCACGTACATTTTTGTGAGGTTTCTCACTTGGCAGATTCAAATTGTGAGAAGAGATCACTCCTCTTAAACGCTGTTAGAAATGAAGATTCAAACTATAGGGGAGCTTTCTAGTAGAACAACATTATACATATACTCATGTTCAGTAAAATAATTATTTTTGCATCTGTGGATGATATATATTTACTGATGAATTTTGATTTTCATATATATTGCTGCTTTTTAATGTCTGTGTGTAGTTTGTGTGTGTGTGTGTGTGTGTGTGTGTGTGTGTGTATATATATATATATATATATATATACACACACACTATTCAGATTTTTCAATATATAAAATATATGTGTCTTATATACACTTTCTAAATTCATTCATGTTCATGTATATGGATTTATAATCAACTTTTCACAAGATTATTTTCCGAAATATTCATCCACCTGAAATACATATTTGTTTCCTAGTACTGAAAACAAACTTCAGTGAATGGTGCCTACAAATTCTAATAATTTTACAGTAACTGACCCAGTTTACCACCAATGCAAGTAGATTCCTATGGGACATGATATGTAATTTGAGGTTCATTTCTATTCAACACTGGTACATTATTATTTCTTCAGATTTTGCACATCATACGATATATATTTCATCCACAAGTTCACAAATTTACAGGCATTTGTTTCAACTTTAATCAATTACTGTTTCAGAACACAAGTATTATCAGGGTTTCTGAACTCGTCTTTTCATGACGCTTCTTTCCAAACAAGTTATTTTCGATTTCCATAATCACTGGTGAAGTAAAACTCACACCCTTCATGATAAACCAAAACACTAATATTACCATTATATGTATACCATTTTGGAAAGAATGATTGTATACCAATATAAGATTTCCTGTAATTTTTCAGATATCAGTTCAATCCATTATTTATAGTTGGAACAAGTTATATTATTTATTCACAGTATGTTCTATTCATGTTTTATCTTTATATTCATAGACACAGTGTACACCTCTTTGGACCCCCAATACTAATTTTACGTCTTCAATATATTGCTACCAGAAATGGTGGAAGAAATACTTATGTCACCTGATCTACATATACATTTTATCACAGTAATATTCTGAAAAAAAAATGTAAAGGTCACACTTATGACTGTACCAAAGCCTAAAAGGAAAGTGAACATG